>NC_079444.1:29551486-29851486 GCF_903798145.1 Danio aesculapii
TTGCAAGGTGGTGTGCCGCTGTCATTACATTAGTTTTCCCATCACGCACAAAAAAATAAACAAATAAGGGAAAGAAGAAACAGCTACTGGTCAGTTTAAGACATTCCATAAAACCCCTTATTCACCTTATTCTCCGCGTACGAGTGGGCGCAGACATTTGTATCATTTTGGCTCGAGAATTCCGGTCTCATTCATTTCCATTAATTTTTAGTGGTTAAAAACAGTTTGTTATGCTACTTAATGTTGCAAACTGACATTTTCTTATTATATTATTCTATTTTGTCTGTATAGTCATGCAAACACTTGTTTGTAGAGCAAGTAGTTTGACCGTTTTCTGCCGTTTATTATTCCTAGTCATTTCTCCCACAGGCGACTGAATCGGAAATATTTAAACAATCACAAAAACGAGCGCACTTCCGCATTGAAGAATAAGGTCAATAGGCTAGGGGTCTTTTGCTTAAGATTGCCCTTATGTATTCTTTTTAAATTTAAGGCTGTTGCATAAAATAATATTTAAAGTAGCTTTAATTTAATAAGTGATATTTATTTGCTGATAAATTAATGTGATATTTATTAGTTAAAGTGATATTTATTAATCTTTACACCATATTAAAGACACAGCAGCCAGTAACTTTCAGTTGTCGAGATTTTTTGTCACATTTAAAAGGTGTGTTTGTGCATGAAACATGCGCGTTTAGATACATGTTTATTTGTGTCAGAGACCAGGCGAAACAGCACTTGCTTCACAGCTCTGTCGTTACCGCGAGCGGCTTCTTTCATTCTTTATTTTGGAGATAATACAAAATATTAATACAACAGAAAGACATAAAACTTTACAAATTACATGTCCGCTTTTGTAGTGTCATAGATCTAGATAAAAATAAGCTATAGGCTACTGGCGAGACCACTCAGTGTACCATACCAACTGTTGGTCAGCGAGTAAATGAATATAATGAATGAAAACACATAGGCCTATGCGTAAAGACATATAATATAGTAATTGCTTGTTTCGGTTGTCTCTATTTTAATCATTTTGTGATGATGCGATGGTGTGCTTTATCTGCCTGATTTCTGCTGAACTGGGTTAGGTTGTGTGACGTTTGATTCATGGGGCGTTCTGGGGCGGGGTTTGCGTACCGCGATGCGAGTTATTGGCCTGACAGTAGAAACGCGACATGATTTAGGCCTCACTGCTCAACCTCCCAGACGATTGGCCTGGCCCAGGCCTGATAAAAACCCTGGCTCACACTGGCCCAACAGTGGAAATGTGGCTACGGTGTCAGATTATGCATTTTTTATCAAATCTCGACATTTCATTGCTACCAAATATCATAGACTATACATGTTGCTTCACAATCAGTAATGTTCTGGCATCTATGACAGCATTCTGTCATTTAGAAGCTGCATAAGTTATAAAAGTCTCTGTAATTGTCTGATTTGCTGGTTATACAACTGTACTGTTGTCATATCTCCAAATAGCTTTCTTGCATTTCATGGAAGCAGTCCTCTCTCTTTTATTTTTCCATTTTAAGATATTATGTGCTCCTATTGATCAGTGTTACCCATGTGATAGAACTTGTTGTGGATGACAGACATGACATTGCTTGTTGTGCACTATGGCACACTACATGAGAAGAAACTATTGAATCTTGCATCTCGACACCTATCCCCACGATACCCTACGTCAAGCAAATCATGCCGAAATCTGGAAAAATAGTGTAATCTGAACGGGGCTTGAGTGACCTGACACAACTGCGTAGAGAAAGAATTAAGCGCTGCAGAAAAACCAACAGGAAAAGACAGAATCAAGCTCATTATGCATATTCATGAGATACATTTATCGTACACACACACACACACATTCGCTCACCCAGCACAGTGTCATCTGTTCACTTTATTAAAAGAAACCTCAGTTGCTTTAGTGTGCAGATTCGCCTCAGGTTAATGCTGTGTGGGCTTTGTGCTGTTTATCAAGGAAGTGTCAAGGCTAGTTGCTAATCAAGCTTAAAAGACAAAGAATTTTCCTTGGTGTCATGAGAAAAGTAGTGTTTCCATCTGTTGATGCTTCTAAAAGATGTTATAAGCTGTCGACGTTAGTAAAATTTGGCATGTTTAATTTGATGTGTGAAAAACTTTTAGTAGTCTAATGCTGAATGTCAAAATAAAATAAAAAATAATAATCTATTCACGTTAATTAAACTTAATTTTAAAAACAATCGTTTGAGCAGACTAATATACATTACCCACGAAGGGTGCAGCAAATAGCCATTTTCATATATTTCTTTCAAAACACAGTTTGTGTTTAGTTGTTTTGGTTCATTGCTTAAAAAAAAAAGAAAAAAAAAGACTAAAATGAATCTGGAAAAAAAAATATTTCTAGTACTAGTGCAGCTGAAAATGTAGACTGGCACTAATGCACAGTATTGAAAGTTAAATTGTTTTTTACCATATATCTTATAGCTATATACTTACAGTATATCTTTATTCTTAAAGTAGTATAAATATACACTACCTGACAAAAGTATTTTCGTCAATCCCAGTTCTAAGAGCAACAAATAATAACTTGACTTCTAGTTGACCATTTGGAAGAGTGGCAGAAGGTAGATTTTTCAGATGAGTCATCTGTTGAACTGCATCTCAATCATCACAAATACAGCAGAATACCTAATGCAACCTGCATGGACCCAAGATTCTCATAGAAATCAGTCAAGTTTGGTGAAGGAAAAATTATGGTTTGTGATTACATTCGGTATGTGGGAATGCGAGAGATCTGCAGAGTGGATGGCAATATCAGTAGCCTGAGGTTTCAAGACATTTGTGCTGCTCATTACATTACAAACCACTGGAGAGGGCAAATTCTTCAGCAGGACAGATCCCCTTTTCATACTTCAGCCTCCACATCAAAATTCTTAAAAGCAAATAAGGTCAAGGTGCTCCAGGATTGGCCAGCCCAGTCACCAGACATAAACATTATTGAGCATGTCTGGGGTAATATGGAGAAGGAGGCATTGAAGATGAATCCAAAGAATGTTGATGAACTCTGGGAGTCCTGCAGGAAAGCTTTCTTTGCCATTCCAGATGACTTTATTAATAAGTTATTTGAGTCATTGCAGAGATGTATGGATGCAGTCCTACACAATATTAAGTCTTTTTCCACTGCACCATTTTACTTTGACTTTATATTTTATACTGTACATTATTTCTGTTAAGTGCCAAGACTTTAGTCTAAGCAAAGTCAGGCCTTACTGTCCTAATTAAATAATTGATAATCAAGACAAGATCATATTTTATTTTGGTAAAATAAGCGTAATCTAGAGGCCTTTGCCTTTCAAATAAGCCACTTCTGATACCAAATCATCAACTAAAAGTTAAATTATTATTTGTTGTTCCTAAAACTTGGATAGGTGACAAGAGTTTTGTCAGGTAGTGTATACTATATCTTTATACTACTACATATTAAGAATATAGACAAAATTACCCCAATAGTTTTAATATGTTGTTAGTATATTGCAATTAAAATGTTTATAAACTGTAAATATTCAACAGGCACCACAAGTCCCAACTAACAGTTGCGTAGTTTTAGAACTGGCAATAATTCTGGTTAAGTATTATTAATTACAAACCCTTGTCTTTGTAACTGTAAAGGGAACAAAGATGAGTTACAGTAGGACAAGCACGAAGCAAGGGGGCGACAGAATTACTGAAGAATTTTTAAGAACTAATATCCAAAATAACCGCTTCTAGCTACTTTTAACAGTTCCTTTGTTCCCATTAGCTTGTCAGAAACGATATTGGTTTGTTTGCAATGCTAATTAGTCCACGTGGGTGTTTGAGGAAAAGCGCATCTTATTATGACATGGCTTAAGGGATATTCAAGCTAAATCACCTTGATGGGCGTAAAAATGTGGCATCCCAGATCAGCCAAAACAGAAGAGGCAAAGTACTATCAAAGCTTGATAATGTCCAGTCATAATGGACACGCCTTGACGAATGTACTGAGGCGAATCATACATTATGGCAAGCCATTTTGACATTTAATGTTCTCATGCAACTAAAACCATTTTTTTCAATACTATCTTTTCCATTAAAAGCTACTTAATCATTATCTGTCAATGGATATGTGTGATGTACTAGTGTTTATGCACTACATAACTAGTTCTTATTTATTAAATAATAGTAAGGCAAGGCAAGTTTATTTATATAGCACATTTTATTCACAGTGGCAATTCAAAGTGCTTTACATAAACAGGAATAAAAAATAAAAAATAAAAAACAAATGATAAAAAAACTGATAAACAGATCAAATGTGTTAAAACAGGTTATAAAAAAATGAAAAAGAAGAGAAAAACATAATAGTGCGATCTGTCCGACGTAGCACAGTACTCATTCAATAAAGGCACAGCTAAACAGTAATTTTACTAAATTTAGTAATTTTAATAATAAATACTATATTAAATAATAATACATTAAATAAATAATAAATTCCTGTCAAACGTATACTAGTACTTATTTTAATAATGACTACTAAATATTCTGTAGTTACCACTATTGGGCTCTATTGGGTTCAGTCAATGAGAAATTAAATATTGGATTTTGACCTCTATTCTGTTTTTGGTATCATCTATTTCTATTCCAATAGTGATTAGTATAATTTTTAATTTTACTTGTAAGCATTCATTAACCTTTTCCCAAATATGATTTAAATACTGCCTTGACCGTCCGACATGAGTTTTAAAATGTGATTATTATTTAGAACACATCACTTCAAAGTAACAAGTTTAAATCCAGTATACATTGTATTTTGTTAGATTTTTTATAAATATTGACACAACATATTGACAAATGTCCAATTATGTCGTGAAGTATCTGATATTCTGATTCCTAAATATGTGTAAGAACATGTTTTTCTTTGTTTAAACAGCTTAATAACAGTCTTATGATTTGATCTATTATGGGTGATGGGCAGTGGGTGATGTAGTGGAGAGATTAAAGCTGCTGGATTTACAGCATGTTAATTCATCAACTCCAAAAATACATGAAAGTAAGTGGTCGTTTAATTGGGAGAAGAATTGAGTAAACGTTCTAGGAACCTAATCAGTGTTTTTCTGATATGCATAAAGCACATCATCCTATTAAGTTTAAAAATAATAGTTATTATTCCATATAGATATCAGCATGTATTTTACAAACCAGAAATGTTATGTTTTGCATGTACTTATGTGTATTGAAATGTTTGAAACCTCAAATGAACTTAATTGTTTTGAAAACACTGATAAATTGGGATTTACCATAAATGAGGTGCATCTTTCTCTACCTCAGCAGAAGCTATTGTGGTAAAGCAGATTTGAATTTAACAGCTTGTCATGTGACAAACTGAACAATGTAATCACACCGGTGTGATTGCATGCATCAGAGGGTTAAACAGCAGTAGTTTTTATTATTTTCTGTTACTTATTCATAGATACTAGTCAAATATTTTCTTTTCAGCTTTTTTTTTTACTACAGAAAAAACACAAGTAGCTACTGAATAGGTACCAGTACTTAATATAAAAACATAGTAACTGAACGAAAATGAATAGTATGTATTTTCAATAAAATGTTAAAATGGCTTGCCATACAGTATACGCATTCATTCACGAGCTTGTTTGTTGCTACATTTGCAGTGACTCACCAGTTTAATGTGAGCTTTTACACCCCGGATGCTTCATATTGAACTTCCCTCCCACCTTCCTCAATGCAGCTGCTCTCTCTCTCTCTCTCTCTCTCTCTCTCTCTCTCTCTCTCTCTCTCTCTCTCTCTCTCTCACTCATTCACTCTCTCTCACTCGCTCCCCAGCGACTCACATTTGCAACACCATGTGGCTCAGAATGCTAATGCCACTCAAGCCCTAGTAATTGGGTCATTTCTTCAGGGGGAAGATAGAAAGGCCATGTTTTTCCTGACCTCAAGAAAAAGTTAAGAAAAAAGTGACTTAAGTCGAGACACTAAAGGCAAAAACACCATTCCCATGCACCTGTCAATTTTGGGCTTTTCATAAAGTGTTTTTTTTTTTTTACTCTAATGGAAAGAAACCTTCAAAGTAGATTTTTAAGAGTTTTTATATCACTTTATCAATGCGTGCCTGCCGATTTAAATTATCTTTTTTTACTTGCACTTATATATCTTATTTTAGCAACACTTACACCACACATCAACATTTTATTCATATCCAGATTTTATTGTAGTGTTACTGTATTGCCGACAGATTTGTTTGTATATAATTTGCCTGATTATTTACCATTTTTGCAGCTGTTATTTGTGCAGTATTTTCTGGATTATGTGGTGATGAAAAGAAATTCATCAAATATCCTTGGGGGGGAACATTCAACTTTTGAACATTCAACTTGAAATAGCTAGAAATACACTCAAATCGCCACCACAGTCACCAGATCTCAATCCAACAGAGCACCTTTGGGATGTGGAGGAACGGGAGATTCGCATCATGGATGTGAAGCCGACAAATCTGTAGCATCTACATGATGCTATCATGTCAATATGGACCAAAATATCTGAGGAATATTTCCAGCAACTTTTTGAATCTATGCCATAAAGGATTAAGGCAGTTCTGAAGGCAAAAGGGTGTCCAACCTGCTACTAAGGCGTACCTATTAAAATAGCCAATGAGTAAATTAATAAACTTGTCCATATTTGATTAGAATAAAAGCAAACCTCATTTGCATATTTCAGCATAGCATTTTAGAAAATGTGTAATACAGAAAAGTTTTTTATTTATTTTTGTTTCTTTTTTATTATTATTTCAGTTTTTGTTTAATATAGAAAGCATACAACATATGACTAAATCATAAAACAATCCCCCGAATCCTCACCCCCCACCCAGGTAGACTTGTTCTATAATAACAGAAGTAAAAAGATTGCTGTGTAGAGAAAAAAAAGAAATAATGTTAAGCCAAATACAGAGTAGAAAAGTTTGCAATTCTTAATGTAACCAATAAACTATGGAAATATGGTAATAACTATTATCTCTTTCACCCTGTTCTCCTGCAGTGTCTTGTCTGAAGTAAACTAATAAGCAGTCTTGTTGTGTTCTGATGAGCACCATCACAGTTAATGAACTCATTATCTCTGTCTTATTGGTTTCTTATTGGCTCATCCATCAATTATCACATCCACCAGTTATCACTCTCATTGTGTTTGTAGTCTTATTCAGGCCTGTGAGCTTTGAGAGGGTTTTCCGAAGAGCTGTTGGTGAAACTGAGGAGAAGCGACTCTGCTTCTGCTGCTCTGATTAGTTAACATCAACCAGAAGCACTTGTGTGCACTGCCAAGATATAACATTCTGCCTCCCACAGTGAACTATGTGGCCACATCAGATGTTGTATTTGATCAGACTGTTTCATTATATTAATTGTGAAGCTATTTCAGCAGTTGTGAATTTGTCATCTGCAATGTGGACTTTTCTTTTTTTCTGTGGTGCTAGTGATAATATACAGTGGTCAACATTTGAAGTGGATCAAATCCTTTCATTAAAGTTCCTAAAAGGTCCTAACACTATTGAACAACATCAATTTTTGTCCTGGGGAAAAAAAAAATTTTGAACCACGTTGACAAGTGTTGAATGCTGTAATCTCTATACAGCCACTATAATACAGAGTTTTGATCATGT
Organism: Danio aesculapii; assembly: GCF_903798145.1. NCBI lineage: Eukaryota > Metazoa > Chordata > Actinopteri > Cypriniformes > Danionidae > Danio > Danio aesculapii. Next base: position 29,559,150 of record NC_079444.1, read on the forward strand.
CCATCAATTGGTTTATTATGTTGCTTGCTTTAAATATTGGAATTTTATGCGTGTTGTTTTCCATATGTATATGTTGTTATTCTATTTATATATACAGTGATGTGAAAAAGTATTTGTCCCTTACTGATTTCTTATTTTTTACCATGTTTGTCACACTTTAATATTCCAGAACATCAAACAAATGTTTATATTAGTCAAAGATAACAAGTAAATCAAATGCAGTTTTTAAATGAAGGTTTGTATTTAACATTGTTAACGTAACTCTGGTTTATCATACCTGAGGTAAATTTTCCAAACCCAGCCCTGATTACTGCCACACCTGTTCACAATAAAGAAATCATTTAAATAGGACCTGTCTGACAAAGTGAAGTAGACCAAAAGATCCTCAAAACCTAGACATCATGTTGAGAACCAAAGAAACAATGGGGAAAGAAAATAATTGAGATCGACCAGTCTGGAAAAGGCTATAAAGCCATTTTGTAAAGCTTTGGGATTTCAGCAAACCACAGTGAGTGCCATTAACTACAAATGGCAAAAACATAGAACAGTGGAGAACCTTCCCAGGAGTGGTTGTCCGACCAAATATACTCCAAGAGTGCAGTAACAACTCATCCACGAGGTCACAAATAACCCCACAACAATATCCAAAGAACTTTAGACCTCACTTTTCTCTGTTAAGGTGAGTGTTCATGACTCTACTATAAGAAAAAGACTGGGCAAAAATGGTTTGCACGCAGAATTCTAAATAAAAACCCCTGCTGAGCATAAAGAACATAAAGGCTTTTCTCAGTTTTGCCAGAAAACATTTTAATGGTCCCCAAGACTTTTGGGAAAATACTCCGTAGACTGACGAGACAAAATTTTAACTGTTTTGATGGTGTGTGTGTGTGTCCCATTATGTGTGGCGTTACATTAACACCACATTTCAGAAAAAGAACAAAATACCAACAGTAAAATATGGTTGTGGTAGTGTGATAGCCTGGGGCTGCTTTTCTGCTTCAGGACCTGGAAGACTTGCTGTGATAAATGGAGCCATGAATTCCGCTGTACACCAAAATATTCTGAAGGAGAATGTCTGGCCATTTGTTAGTGACCTCAAGCTGAAGCGAACTTGGGTTCTGCAGCTGGACAATTATCCAAGGCACATCAGCAAGCCCACTTCTGAATGTCTGAAGAAAAGCAAAATTAAGGTGTTGAAGTGGCCTAGTCAAAGTCCTGACCTGAATTTAATTGAGATGCTGTGGCATGACCTTAAAGAGGTGGTTCATGCTTAAACTCTCCAGTATGGCTGAATTACAAAAATTCTGCAAAGATGGGTAGGCCAAAATTCCTACACAGCGCTGTAACAGACTCATTGCAAGTTATAAAAATGGCGGCATGCAACGAGTGTGATGATGGATTTATACAACAGTTAAACAGCATTATAGTGTATATAAAAAATGAAATCAAACGCGGAGGGTTTAAAAAATCCTTTTGTATGAGGAATTACTTTCTTCCGCAATGGATTTAGATCACCAAGCATCCTTTAAAGATTCAAACATCACTCTTGTACATTGCCTTATTATATTTTGGGAGAAGCTTGTGACATTTTTGGTCAAAAAAAAAAAACCTGCTAGTTGAATAGAGTCAGAATTTACCTGGGGAATGAATCATTTTGGGCTTGACTTTATAGTCGAAGATAGAACCAAATCACTAATTTATTTATTTATCTTGTAATTTTGGTAAAGTAAAAAATGTGTTCCCCATTCAAAATGTTCTATTCTATCCTGGTGCCGATTCTGAACCAGCTGACCGAATACGTTCCAAAATCCTCCTGCATGAGCGAAACCCTTCAGCGAGAATTCAACAACTGAACTAAAATGGGAAAAGTAGCAGAGTGAGACTCGCTTTTTGACATCTGCTTGGTCCTCATGTTGAAGAGCAGGTGTAGATGCTGTAAATGAAAGGTCATGTCGCTCTGAGGAAAGCAGTGAGACAGTGTTCATCTATGTTTCTCTTTCTCTCTCTCTCTTTCTCTGCTGAACAGCTGAGGCAGAAACGAGCTTGTTCACTGGGTTTCAATTAGCCACGAATGACTGTTTCTCTTTCTCCAGCTGTCTGAAATACTCCTGTTAGTGAGGGAGGGGGGAAAAAAAGTCAAAATGTGAAACATGCACACTCACTGTAAATGCCAGGGCTGCCTTATTATCCAGCACTTCATAAAATGTCCTTGTTTGCAATCATCTCTCTGGACAGCACCTGTGAAATGATGTTGGTTGTCAGTGAGTACTTCTATTTAGTACAAATATTAACAAACTGAGTGTTGTAGCAAAATCAGCTGAATTTATGAACATTAATGATCAATAATAACAAGATTTTATTAATTATGAACATTCAGAATTAACTAATAGTTAATTTACCAAATATAACAATGACTTCGCCTGCTTGTCTGAGCGATCTCTATTTATTTAGAAAGGGAATTGTAGCTTCTTGTGAAGTAGATTAATATTTTAGAAGTTTTAGTAAACTTAATAAGCTGGTAGCAAGGATCTTTTACCATTAAAGTGACAATCCAACGTGGTTATAGCATGATTTATTGACTAGTCTAACATATAACGAACAAACGTACAAAACATAACAACAAAAAAAGAGTTTAGATAAAAGAAGGGCAAATGTAACTCAGTCCCACACTACTTATAAAGGGTCACAAAACACCAAAACACATTTTTGAGATGTTGACTATAAACACTATTAGGACACAAATATTTCACGAAAAAGTGAAAATTGGTTGTTTTTGTGTTATGTTGAGCAAATTCTTTCTTCCAGTTTGAAACTAATTTTTGAAGCTGCGTCACTGTGATTAGATGCTTGCATGTATTCAGGCGTGGAGAGTGGACGTCTGTACCTGCGAGTGCATCGTGACGTCTCTGAGTGTGCAGCATTAATTCATGAGAAAGACTTGGTTCAAACCAATCAGTGCGCTCTATTGTGAACGAGGTGCAATTACATTAATATGCATGATATAGCTTCGAAAACAGTTTTTACCTGTTAATGTGTTCTGACGACAGAGAGACACCATGTTGTGTTGCAAAAAAAAGTGGAAGAACAAGAATTTAAAGACATTGGTCGTCAGTGTTGCGTTTATTAATGTGCTGCAACAAAGGTTTTGTTTTCATTTTCCTGCTATGAGAGCACAGCTGGACTCACGTGTGGATTACAATGCACGTGACAGAAATACGTTTGTAAGAAATTTTTTTTTACCTGAGAGCTTTTCGCATCTGGAAATGATGAAATCTGGATTTGCCACTCATCTCCTTTTACAAATGACACGGTCCCAGTTTGTGTTGATTGTCGTGTCTCTACAGATTTTGTTAGTGTGTGTTCAGTGCTCTTTGTTTGTTCATTCAGATGGCAAAGTTAGTATCCGCAGCAGTACTTTCAGTTTTTAAAGACATACCTTAGTCAAAATGATTTAGTTACTAAGTTTACAGTATGTTAATATCACTGTAATATTATAGGACAATATTATAGACTGAAAGATCCGCTGTAAATGCTGCTCTCTGAATGTAAACATGTAAACAGCTTAATCAAACTATTACCATCGTATAGGATTTTCGCCTCATTTTGTGACAGGATAGTCTATACACACGTGGCTTTCTGACGCTACATACCGAGTGCATCTAAGGTATAGAGAAATGCGGAGGATTTTTTTTTCAGCCATTGGTCGTGCAGTATCAAACATTCCATTAAAACTACACTCTCCAGCAGTTCATTCTAGCATCCAATATCTCGTTTGTCATGGGGGGCATGCATGAAATATTTCTGAATGAAAGTGAAAGTGCCAAACTGCAGTTAAAGTCGACAAATTAAGAATTTGGCAAATAATTCGATTACTGATGTCCATGTAAACACAGTCACTGTCTTTCTCCCCTGCGTCTGTGTGTTTGTTTTGCCTCTGAAAATCTGCGAGTGCCCAATGGCAACTACCATTTTTATGCAAAACCTGCCCTCTTTCCCTCACCCGACACTCCCACCTAAACAGAGCTAGACACACCCACTTTCCTCACTTTTTCCAAACTAGAGGTGTGAAAACACCCTGGTGAGACGGGGGGTTTGTGGCCCTTTAAGAACCACCAAGTATGTAAACACCTTAAAAAGCCACAGTGTAAACGCATGACTAATACCTGTTTTTCTGGGTCTTTCTCTCTCTTCCCGTAAGCTTTCTCTGATGCTTGGAAGATGAATTCTTGTTGTTTGCACACAGTTGGCTGCGCAGATTGGAGGATACGCATGGCACAAACTTTAAACTACGTTATAATATGAAACGTGGACGAGTCAAGACGTACAGAAACGGGCCTTACTTTGTATTGGGGACCTTCTGCGTTGATGTGGGGATGTAACAGGTATTTAAAGGTATTGATCAGGTAACTCCCAGTCTCTCCTGACTGACCAATATCAGGAAAAGTTGCGTAGGAAACTTTCCTTGTTCCTCCTCGCTGCTCTGTACCATCACAAGACAGACAGACAAAACTTTAACTCATGTTTTAAAATACACCAAGCATCCAAGTTATCATCCTGTGTCCTAGATCAGTGTTTCTCAGCCATGTTCCTGGAAGACCACCAACACTACATGTTTTGGATGTCTCCTTGTCACACTCATTACAGATCTTTCATTCTCTGCTAATGGGCTGATGATCTGAATCAGGTGTGCTTGGTTAAAGAGACAGGGAAAATGTGCAGAGCTGGTGGTCCTCCAGGAACGTGGTTGAGATACACTGTCCTAGATCATGAGCTGTAGAATTATGTATGGAGAAGAATGACACCATACATGACGATTTTAGAAACACATAAAACATTATTCATGCAGGCAACGCAGTGGCGCAATAGGTAGTGCTGGTTCGAGCCTTGGCTGGGTCAGTTGGCGTATCTGTGTGGAGTTTGCATGTTCTCCCTGCGTTTGCGTGGGTTTCCTCCGGGTGCTCTGGTTTCCCCCACAGTCCAAAGACATGCGGTATAGGTGAATTGGGTAGGCTAAATTGTCCATAGTGTATGTATGTGTGTGAATGAGTGTGTATGGGTTTCCCAGTGATGAGTTACGGCTGGAAGGGCATCCGCTGCGTAAAACAAATATATGCTGGATCAGTTGGCGGCTGTGGCGACCCCAGATTAATAAAGGGACTAAGCCGAAAAGAAAATGAATGAATGAATGATAATTCATGCATTCTTAGTTTTTCTAATGTCTTGAAAAGGGCATATACATGTGTAAGAATTAAGAGAGAAATTAAGGAAGAGAATACATGGGTTACAAACACATTTCATGAACTTTGGGCTGAATTTTGAGATTTCCAAAGCTAAAAGTCCATTTTAATAGTGTGTGTCTTTGGGTGTGTGGGTCCCAGGATTGAGGTGGTTTTTCTTTGGAATGTCTTTGAAGATGGGACAGGCTGGTCCTGGCCAGTATCTTGATAAATAAGATGTCACCGAGTGACTTCCACTGGTATACTCGCTGGCACCAGGTGTCATAAACTCATGTAGAATGAACCCAGACCTTTTTAGGGGTAACAATGGAATTTCACCTCCGGACTGTATGCTACAGTGTACAGTAATGCATTTAATAAGAAATTATATAAGCAACACATTTCTGCAACAGTATTGTAGGTAATTATCATATATATAAAAAAATATTATATTAATATATATATATATAATATATATATATTATATATATATCTATTATATATATATATTATATATGTATCTGTATATATATATATGTATATATGTATATATATATATGTATATATATATATGTATATATATTATATGTATATATAATATGTATATATGTATATATCTATATTATATATGTATGTATATAATGTATATATAGTATATATATATATGTATATTATATATATAATATATAGTATATATGTATATATAATTATATATATATATATATATATATATATATTATATCATCTATATAGTATATATATATATATATATAATATATATATATATATATATATATGTATATATATGTATAGTATAGATATATGTATATATTATATAATGTATATTATATATATATATATGTATATTATAGATATGATAGATATATATATATATATATATATATATATATATAATATATATATATATATATTATATATAATATATCTAGTATATATATATATATATATATGTATATGTATATATATATATATATAGATATAATATATATATATATATATATATATATATATAATGAGGTTTACCTAACCAGGGCCAGACAGAATCATCAAAGTCCAATTAGAGCCACTTGTTTGGTAAATAAAGCTACAGCAGCTCTCTCATATAATACATCCATTACAATTTTACATACTTTGAAAAAAAAAATTTTAATTTAGCATCTGTTTACAGTTTTTATAATGTTTTTGACCAAAATCAGCATATTAAAATGATTTTTGAATGATCATCTGACAACACTGGAGTCAATTAAATACATTATGTACATGTATAATCATTTAAACATTTGGACCAGCTGTTATTTAGAGTCAAGCAGTTTGATGGTGTGACTTTAGACATGCTCTTATTCACCTTCTGATTGGTGGAAGGAGGGGCATGTTTGTATGTGCTGAAATCATGAACACGAGAGCGGCCATGCTGGTTTTTGAAAAGCTCTTTAAACACGTATTAGAGCGCCATGTGGCCATTACTTTAGCTTCGCTTATTAAAGAATAATTAAGATGAACATCTCTAATCAAGCACAAAGATGACCCTCACTCCAATTCGAACTTGAAATTGGATTGGTTGCCTTTCAATGTCATTTCTGGCTATGAACTCATGCTTAAAGGGCTGCTTGATTCAGCATGTCTGCCCCAGAGGCCTGTCCCATTGTACGCGCAGGTAAATGATTATGGATTTCAGTGTCCAGACTCAGATTTAGACAATTACAACCGACGCGGTGAGCTGAATAATATGAGGCTCAATCTTGAAAATGCCCATTCCTGTCTCTTTCAAGGAGAATAAGCTGAATGGTGATGTTTTTAAGTTTAAGGTTTAAGTTGTTTGACTTCTTTAGGATACAATTAAAAAATAAATCACTTGTGTTAATATGACTTAATATTTAATCATCACATGTTATTTCAACTTAATTTAGGCAAATGGAATCCAATAGCAGTTTTAACCAGAGTTCAATTAGCATTTATTTTGATTCATCTCATTTAACATCAGCACAGTTTACTCTTTTTGAGACAATTACTCGTAATCATTAATTTGGATGACCATTTTTTTCTGTGAAATATTACGGATCAAACATAACTACTACATAATGACATTTGTAGTTTTTATGTGGAACATATGGAATGGGAAAGTAAAAGCAGACTGATCTCAGAACTGCCATTAGCAGTTCTCATTGAGTGAATCAAAACTCAAAACCTTAATTGAAACTCATCAGAATCTCCTAAAATAGATGAAATTCTTACAGGGGCAGCGTGGTGGCTCAGTGGTTAGCACTGTTGCCTCACAGCAAGAAGGTTGCTGGTTCGAGTCCCGGCTGCGCCAGTTGGCATTTTCCCCTCGAAATCCAATCCCAGTCAAAGCATCCTGGGAATTAAACATTGACTAGACCACAGGTGTCAAACTCAGTTCCTGGAGGGCCACAGCTCTTCACAGTTTAGTTTCAACCCTAATTAAACACACCTGATCAAACTAATTGAGTCCTTCAGTCTTGTTTGAAATCTACAGATAGGCGTGTTGAAGCAGGGCTGGAACTAAACTCTGTAGGGCTGCGGCCCACAATTGTGTTGTGTTGGCTCATTTTAAAGTGTTGTTACCAAGCAGCATTTTTGTTTAAATTTGGAGTGTAATATATGAAGCCTTCATATGTAAAAACCTTGAAGTACCTTCTGAGATTTACTTCTAGAATTTGCGTTTTTCTCAGCTCCTATGTTTATGTTCAGTTATTTCACTTTAAATGCAATGAAAATAACCTATTCTTTGCACTAATGCCAAGTTCAGACTCCATGATTTTAGCCCCAATTTTGACTCGCCGACAGGTTTTGAGAAATCGCAGGCAAATCAGTGCTCGTTCACATGAGTAACAATCACGCATGAACTATCAAAGACATGATCTGAGAGATTCGCCGATAAGTCGCAGACACTAGTCAGATATTTGGCATGCTAAATATCTGGAGCTGTTGGCAATTCAAATCACGCAGTGTAAAATGTGTTCTGATTGAAAACAACATCAGCGATCACCTACAGCCAATGAGAGAGCACACTGAAAAAAATTATTCAAAGATGATTCATTGAATTTACTCAATTCTTTTTACCTTAAGTGGCTGTAAACAAGTGGCTGTCATCTGATCAATACCACAACCGAGTTGAAAAATAAAAAATATTGAGGAGAAATAGCTAATTCCCATCAAAAGCCAGGCAGATTTTCTACCCCAGTAAAGGCTTATTTTTCGTTGTAGTTGATAATAAAAGATATACTATGTGGCCTTGCTTTGTTTCCATGTCAATTCTCGTGTGTGTGTTTGGTTGTGAGACGTACTGTAGTTTGCGAACCCAGACAAAGTTGTCACTGATTCTTCCTATTTTAAAGTGTGAAACCCCCTTTGTCTAGTCCTTTTGCAGTGTAAACACAGCAGTGACGGAACGCTACCTCAGTCACGCAGTGTGAAAACATCTGTGATATCGCATGAAACGTTTGCATATAATGCAGCTTTCCATCCAATGAGTCAAAGAGAACTAAATCACAAAACAAAGTCTCTTCCTGATGATACCGTAGCATTTAAAAAAATGTATCTGTTAAAATCACTAACATTTTTCTACAGTAACTGTACTCAGTTGTGCACATTTTCTAAATTTACGTGCACCTTGCCATTTCCTTTTAAACAATTTTTATGTGGTATTCCAAAATGTGCATTAAAAAAAATGGATGGAAAGATAGCTACTGTGGCACAGTTGTATATTTCATGTGACGGTTAAATGATTAACACCCTCTTTGAATTGCATCTCCAAACAGATCTAATGGGATTTTATTTTTTTCCCTCTCCAATAGGTAAATGGAACAGAAATTGAATATGAATTTGAAGAGATTACATTAGAGCGGGTAAGTGTCTCTCTCTCTCTTTCACATAGCATGCATCCATACATATTTGCTGTATCCGTAGGCACATATTAAGCGCATGTCATATTTTCTGCTTGTGTGGACTCTTCCGCCTGGTAATCCAATCATTCATAGCTTAGCCTGTGAGCATGATCTTCAAATGTAAGCATCAAACATGACCAGTCACAAAACAAACTTGGCCTTTATATATGAGATGATTGGATTGAATTCATTTTTAGATTCGACTAGTGTTCAGAAAGATCTAGGAAAAGGAATTTGCCTGATCAAAATTTCAGCAAAATGCCTTGTCAAAGCTTTGTTTGATCTAAAACTCTTCAAATTACTATATTCAAATTACTATATTATTATCACTCAGTATTTGAATGTGTTTTTCATTATATTAATTCATTTGATGGCGTTTATACTGCCATTCTACCCAGTTTATGCTTAGAAAATTCAATTTGCAATAAATATATTACTGTTTTTACAAAACTATACTCATCTGTTTTTAATGATCAATTATCACGTTGATATTAAGACGATATCATAAGAAATAGATCATCAGAAATAATAAGAAATGTTTCTTGAGTACAAAATCAGCTTTTTTACACTGTTTTTGAAACAATCATGCCACAATGAAGACTGGAGGAGTGAGAATGCTGAATTCAGTTTTGTCATCACTGGAATAAATTACATTTTAAAAATATATTATAACAAACAAGCAGCTATTTAATCTTAATGTAATTAAAATATTTCACAATTTAACTTGTAGTAATAATTTTATGAATATACTCGATTTTTACTTTAATTTAATTGTGTTAGGTCTAATGAATGAATTTTATTATAATATATACTTGAGCATTTTATATTAATTATTGTAATGCATTATTTTAGTTTTACCTTTAAAACAATGGTCACTTTATTTTGATGGACTGTTTATTGAATTTAAATTACATTGCAACTAATTCTCATTAGATTATAAGTAGACTGTTAGGTTGGGGTTAGTGTTGGGTTTAGGGTTGGGGTTAGGGTTACAAGTACTAGCAAAGTTTCTTATCAGTTAAATGTCTGTTGAAGGAACAATGTCAACAGATATTAAGCAGACAGTCTACTAATGCACAAATGGACATCAAAATAAAGTTTTACCAAAAGAATGATCAATTTTAGCAAAAACTGAATTTAACTACTGATCCTAATCTAAAATATGTAAATTCATACAATCAAGCCCAAATTTCTCATACCAAATTCTTGCTTAAAGATACTTTTGTTCAACCAGCAAGTTTTTTTTTGACCAGAAATGACATGGGCTTCTCCTAAAAGATGTACAAGAGGCATCGTTGTGGCAAAAAGATTTTCCTCAGCTTTAAACAAAAACCTTAAGGCAGAATTTGCCAGGTGTATGAATAATTTTGGCCTTGACTGTATATTATATATACACAGTGGGGGAAATAAGTATTCAACACAGCACCATTTTTCTCAGAAAATATATTTCTAAAGGTGCTGAAATTTAAAATTTTCACCAGATGTTGATAACCAAAGTTATCCATATATAAAAAGAAGACAAATCTAATTAGTTTAAAACCAAGTTACGTGTAATAAAATTAAATGACACTGAAAAAAGTATTGAACACATAAAAAAAGGAAGGTGTAGAAAGGCAGTGAAAGCTCAGACAGCAGCTGAAATCTCTCAGTAGTTATTCAGCAACCCTCTGCCCTTTGTTATTGTAAATTACTATTCCCTGCTTCAGTCCACCATCTACATTAGCAGGATGATAAAGATGAAACCAGAGTAGTCACTTCAGCAAGATAGTGATCCAAAACGCAACCAAGGAAGCTCTCAAATGGTTTCAGAGAAAGAAAATCAAGCTGTAAAATGGCCTAGCCAATCACCTGAATTGAATCCAATAGAATATACAAAATAAAGATAAGATTGGATAGACGAAACCCACAGAACTGCATTATCATCAATGTATGTCAACATTCGAAACCATGTCCTGCGTATTTTGTCATCTGCACCTTTAAATGGTCAAACTCATTAAAGCCGAATAGATTCTAATTGGATGTTGGTGTCTTCATCGGCTGAGAATAACGGAAAGTCTTACTGAAGCTTTAATTTAGAATTTAGAAATCACAGGACACTCTTAATTGGGCCACTGGATGTGCTTTATTTGCAAGTGAAAGCCTGGGGTGCACAGTAGAGGCAGTGTGAGAGAAACGGAGAGAATTAGACGGCTGCGGATGACATTCTGGCAGCTGCAATCGGATCCACATGACTAGACACAGAGCACGGACAATAGCAAAGGTCAACTAGACCAGAGGGAGCACAGATTTGTCCGACCCTGGAGAACGAGAGCTGAGAGTATATGTTCTGGGCTTTCTGCAGAATCCACTAAGATTACAAGCTTTAAAATTGGATACAAACCAAGACGATAACTCTGCTGCAAGGGCCCAGTCTCTTATTGTTACTCTTGTACAGTTGAAGTCAGAATTGTTAGCCTCCCTGTATATTTTTTTCCCCAATTTCTGTTGAACGAAAATATTTTTTTCAAGACATTTCTAAACATTATAGTTTTAATAACTCATTTCTAATAAATGATTTATTTTTCCTTTTTATCTTTGCCATGATGCAGTACATCATATTTTACTAGATGTTTTTCAAAATAGTGTTCAGCTTAAAGTGCTATTTGAAGGCTTAACTAGGTTAGTTAGGTCAACTAGGTAAGTTGGGGTAATTAGGTACATCATTGTATAATAGGGACACAGCGATTATAGATTTTGTTTGTACGATTATAGTTTGAGGAATAATCATGGTTTCACAGTTTTCACGATTATTATTCATTAATTAATTTAAAAACTTTACTAGTTTAGGAAATCACACACTGTAAAACCAAAAAAGTTAAGGGAACTCAAACTATTTGAGGAAACCAGTTGTTACAAACCATTTAAGTTCAAAAACTAATCCTATTGAGTACTGTGAACCTAATCCATTTGAGTAAATAAAGAAATTTGAGCACAGTAAAACCTAATAAATGAACTCAAACCATCTGAGTAATGTAAAACCAATAAGTTAAGGCAACTCAAACCATTTGAGGAAACCGATTGCTACAAACAATTTGAGTTAAAAAAAAAACTATATGAGTACTGTGAACTTAATCTGTTTAAGTTGAAGTAAGTTGAGGTATTTAATTAACTCATTACCTTCAACACTGAATTCAAAACTCTTTTCAAATGAGTACAATTAACTTTCAGTAGATTTTGAGTTAACTACACTCATTTCATTTGATAAAGTTGACTGTTGGGTTTTACAGTGCATGCATGAAAACTTCTTATATTTTAAAGTATTGTTTATTGCTGCTCAGTAACCAAATAATACAGCACAAAACAATAATAAAAAAACTAATTTTCCTTGGACTTAAGTGAAAAAACGTTTTTGACATTAAAACATGCAGTAAGTAATAATTTTACACTGAAAATAAATGACAAAACAATGAATAAATAAAAATAAGACTAAACAAATAACAAAAACTGTATTTGTCTAATGTAAATCTACAAAGTATTTCCCTTTTAAAGAGAACAAATGTAGTCAAGAGCTGCTGTCTTTTAATCAACTATATTACAAAATTGTTTGGTATTATTGTTTTGTTTTTTCTTTTTGGACCAGAGTAAAATATGCATTCCCTAAATACAAAGTATGAAGCTGAGCGGTCTGTTCGCCATGTAACTCACAGTGCGCTTGAGCATTTTGAACAGTTGTTTTCAAATAGATATGCCAGGAAAGCGTGTCATGCCACTAAAGTGTTATGGCTACGCGCAAAGATAAGTTAATACATAATTTATGTAACCACACACATGATTCCGCATGTTTGACCGATTGCTCGCCTTTATTTCCTATATTGTATAAACTTATTGTACTTTATACTTATATTGGACTTAATACTTATTGAATATTAAAATGATAGCTTACCGATTATTATATTCAGCAAAAAAGATGGCTATTTCGTATTTCACCATGCATTTCCTATACATTCCTATTTCCGATAACATTGTGTCCATATAGCCTGACATTAAGCACATATTGCTAAAACCACAGAGTGAGCCTAATGTTTCAAATTTTTCAATGAAAGTGAAAGGAGGCAGTTATTAGGCTCTGTTTTGTTATAAATATGCATACAGTGAAGATGACGGTCATATACATATTTTAATGTACATATTTATATTTTAATGTCTGTTATGTAAAAATTAAAAGAGACATTGCTTTGTCATATTTTCATTTTATTGTTAAAAATGACTTTCTAAAAGTAGGCTACACTGCCATTACATTTGAAGACGTGGGCGTTGCGAGTCACTGGCATTGTTATGTTGGGGGTTGCAGGCTGAAAATTTTAGAAACCCCTGCTGTAAACAAATGGGGGAAAAAAGAGCTAATACTATTGACAATATTAAAAAAAAATGCTTTTATTAATAAATTATTAATTATTAATAAAATTAATAAAACAAATCCAAATTTATCCAGAAGAAAAAAATATTATAGGAAATACTGTGAAAAATAAATTTGTCTTTTAATCATCGTTTGGGAAGTATTTGGGAATAATTGTGACTTCAACTGTATATCTTTCTCTCAATTGAAAACCATCCCTGGTATTGCATATTGTAAGACTGTGCATGTACATATGATAGATCTGTCTTCCTAAAATAGCAAGATCTCTAATCAGCAACGATTTTTTTCTTCAGAATACACTTAGTTTAAAGCTTAAAGGTCTGTGTATTATACAGAGGAAGCACCTTGGGGAGTTTAGTCATAAACACGTCACTTCAAAATATTAGCCTGTTACTCTATTTATATCTTTTAGATGGTAAATGTGGCTCTAGCGCACACTTTTTTGGATTTGTTGGTTTGTAATGCTCAGATGCACAAGCCGTGCCAAACTGTAAACACTGAGTCATAGGTAGAAAAGTTCCTCTCTGACAAATATACTGTTACGCTTCTGTTTTTTGGCTCAGTTTTATTTTTGTGTGTGTGGTTGTGCTATTTAGATTTTTTCCACAAATTACTATTAAATAAATCACTGTAAAAAGATTTACTTTTTTATTTTAGTTTCAGATGGTGTACAAGGGATAATTTCTTATTTGTTTTAATAGTTGTTGGCTGTGAATTCAGAAGCGTAACATTTTTGATAGGTGTGGGCTGTTTGACCAAAATTTTATTTCACGGCATGAGTAATTTTATTTCAGGATAATGATATGTTTTACGATATAGTTATTTAAATAGGTAGTTATTCCAGGAAATCAACAAAAGGGTTATGATAATAATCTTCAGTATTTCAGAAATTAAGAAGAATTTTATTGTTTTTTTGGCTTGTTAATTTACAATAAATTGAGAAATATATGATTTTGCTGATGTTTTCTAACTTCTATTTGGCTAGATTTACAGTACACTGAAAAAAATTATTCAAAGATGATTCCTTAGATTTACTAAATTTTTTTACGTTGAGTGGTTGTAAACAATTTATTTGGGCTAAATTTAACAACAAATAAGTTGAACATTGCTCAATTTAATTTGTTTGTTTAAATTCAACACAAATAAATTGTTTGCAACAGTTTTGCATGCAACACTTTTTTCAGTGTATGCAGCTATTCTTTTGTGGTTCTAATGTTTAGACTTTTTTTTAACTGAAGAAAAAATTATATCTTCATTTGTAATATATTCCTATCTATATCCATATCTCCTCAGGGTAACTCAGGGTTGGGGTTTAGTATAGCAGGCGGCACAGATAACCCTCACATCGGCGATGATCCCGGGATCTTCATCACAAAAATCATCCCTGGGGGAGCAGCGGCTGAAGACGGCAGACTCAGGTGGGACAGTATTTCTAAACACACTTGTTTACTGTTATTATGAAATCAGAATTCATTGTTTTAATGTGGATTGTTTCAATATAGCTTTACAATAATAAATAATCAGTGAAGCTTCATTTACAATAGTCAGAACTCATTCCAGTGTTGATTCAGTTCAGTTCAATAACAACTTGTATGTCATTATTACTATTCAGCTCTAAATCAGCTCTGAATATACAAGGTAAAGGTTTCTAAATTGGTATTTTACATCTGTAGAGCTTTCCATTGTGTCAGAGTTTCCTCATAGTACAAAATATACTTTAAAGTATGAAAAATTTAAGTTAAATTAAAAACGAGCCTTCGTTTCTGAGTTTATGCAAGGAAAACAGTGGCCTCAGAATTGTCATGGCCTTGGGGCATTCGAACCTCACCCAAAAATCACCTTTGGATCCTTCGTTTCTGAGTTTGTGCAAGGAAAACAGTCTAGTCTAAATGTATGTCCACTCCTCAAGTCATTGTCAGTGTTTCATGTCGATTTGAAAAATTCTGATGTATTAATAAGTGGTCAGAGGAAATGGTTATGGAAGCTTGTTCCTGCCAGCTTGTTAGCTGAAATTTGCACTCATGTTTATGATAACTTTTTACAGTTATAATACGTTTTTAACAAGCATTTATCTTCAATGTAGTTTTATTAATACTGTAAAAAAAAATGTTTATATGTTAGTATCAGTATGTTAGAATATCTATAAGCTACAACCAAGTCTGCATTAAGATGATATTAACATTCAGAGCTTTCAGATTACATTGATGTACCAACAAATTCTGACATTAAAGCTGCCAAACCCAGTCATTTATTCGAATATCATGGTTCTTTGAGCATTCAAACCTCACCAAAATCCCTTTTGGGAGCCTTTGTTACTGAGTTTATGCAAGTAAAACAATGGCCTCAGAATTGTCTGGTCTAAATTTATGGCCACTCCTCAAGTCATTGTCAGTGTTTCATGTTGATTTGAAATATTGTAATGTATTAATAAGCGGTCAGAGGAAATAGTTATGGAAACTTGTTCCTGCCAAGGTATATCTTTAAATAATTAAGTAAAAGAAAAGGAAGTGCTAGAAAAAATTAAGTCGTAATTTTAAGATATTAACTAAGAATTAATGTTCAATAATTCAGAATTTTGAAACATTGGTTTGGAATGAAATAAAGGTCAGAATAGTAAATTAAAAGGTCACAATTACCTTTTTTATTTTTAAATATTGAGAACCTTAAATATCCTCGAATAACACTTTCTTAAGATAAATTCAGTAGATCACTAGGTAATTTACTTTGTTGAGACATAATGATCTTGTTCATTGCTCTTGCCTTCTACTAGAGCAATTCCTTTCTCTCTTCCTCTCTCCTCTCTCCTCTCTCTCTCTTCTCCTCTCTCTCTCTCTCTCTCTCTTTCCTTTCCCTCTCCCTGCTGTAAATGATTGAAATGGGGCTGTTTATCACAGCCCTAATGTCTCTCTGGAGAGCTGAAGTACCTGAAGTTTTCTGCTGACTGCCACACACTCTGACCGCGAGGTGCTTTAAAAAATTTACCATCTGCAAGGTCTGAGGTGAAGTGTGTGGATATAACGAATAGACCTGACCAAATCACTCTGGGATTATGTCAATCTTCAAGGGAAAAAACAAACAAATATGCATTATACATTTTATGTAAAAACTTCTTCCACTCTTGAACTCATTGAATCACATGCTAAGAAGTTGTGAAATTCGGCACAGATAGAGGACAGTCTGATTATTAACCACAAAATATTTTTAGTATCCAGGTTTCCCACGGGTCATGGATTTTCTGGAATGTCATGAAATTTTAAAACATCTATTTCAGACATTGAAAGTCAGGGGATTTTATATATATTTTCCTATATAGTCATGAAATGGATTCTTAAATTTTACTTTACGTTAATCAAAATGTTATTTTATTACACCAGATTTTTTATCTCGTTGTTTCTTCACATTGTGCCTGTTGTTATGGTTTGTCTTTTTCTCCATGCCATTTCATTACTTTTCATGCTTGCAATCAAAATTTTAAAACAGTATGATAAAAAATTACAATTAACAATATCAAGACGCACAAGTTATTTTGTTTTTTTAAAAATGAATGGAAGTGATTGAGACAAAAGTCTTGACACATTTGAGTTACAATGGACCATGCTGCCTCTACGTGAAAAACAAGGTGTATGGGTAATGGAAATTTTGCATTTTAGCCAGTGAACAGGGAAAAGTCAATGAATTTGACATTTAGCTTAGAGTTGGAACTCTGAGTATCTGTCTGTTGTGCCACCAGTAGCTCAAATTTGCACTCATCTTCATGATAACTTTTGACAGTTATAATATATTTAAAAAAATAAATAAATAAATGTAGTTTTATTAATACTGTAAAAAAAAGTTTTCAGATGTTATTATCAGTCTTGAGAATATCTATAAGCAAGTGTGCTCCAAAATAATAACCAAGTTTGCATTTAGAAGATATAAACATTCAAAGCTTTCAGTTTACCTTAACGGATCAACAAATTCTGATGTGTCCCGCTACTTTCAAGACACATTTGTTGCTGCTAAAATTGGTCATTTATTCACATCATGGTCCGCAGATTAACATTTTGGGGTTCGGTTTCCTATGGGGTGAATGAAATCTGCTTTCGCGCTAATGTCACGTGAGCCACCACAGTGTATGGGTACACAATCCACTTCAGGCCAGAGAGATGAAACTGTAGGTTAACTATGTTTATATTTAATAACTTTAACTGTTAAAAGCTCTTCGTTTCTAGTTACTTAGTTTAAGTTATTAGTAACTAATAAATTTATGGTATTACTGTTTTAGACTGTTATGTTGAGTGTGTATAATGAGTCTGATGGCTTTAGCTCAGCAGTTCTGACTGTGAGCTGTGATATACAGTAAACAAAATGATACTGGCTGTTTTAAAAGAGGAGGAGGAGCTGTTCTATGTCCCGCCCTGTCTTTGTGTTTGACTTTTTGTTTTGACAATTTACATCACACATCAAAACAAAATACACATTTTAAAGCACTTCACAGGAGATGTGTAATGAAATAACCTTTATTATAACCTTTATTTATACTCATTTGTACTAATTTTATTTTCATCTGATTCTTTGACTAAAGCCAATTCAATAGCTTTACTTATGTCATGAATTTTGTTCGGCATTTTAAATCTTTTATCCAGTTTCCATGAAATTCAAACCAAATTATCTTCAGACAATGCTGACAAAAAGTTCTGAAACTTGAAAGTGGTCATGATGCTGTAAATTTGCATATTCGTCTGCACCGAAAAAAACAAAACGTTTTTTAATGTCTTAAGGGGGTCTCACACCGGTCTGCGCTGCGCCATCTCTTTAACAATCTGAAAATCATGTATGCACTCCGGTGGTGCCATTCAAGTTGCCATGCAACTCAGAAATTCCTGCCTTGCAACAAAGCTCCATCCCCATAGTTTTACATTAAACAACATTATATTTGCTTATAGAATGTGGAATCAAAGAACGTGCTTGTGTTTGTTTACAATCAGAATAGTTCAAATGCTATTAAAATAAATAGTTTTTACCAATACCACATGATATGATTTTGCCAACAATGATTTTTCACCTCTACACTCTTGTTGTACATCAGCAATTATCTCGTTAGTTTCTATTTTTAGGAAAGAATGTTAATATAAATGTGATTATTCAATAATATGGCAAAACTCAATTAAGTCTTCAGAGTTATGAAAGAGCATTCTTTGACCAATTAGACGTTCCTCCTTATTTTGAGAATTTAATTGTTATCCGTAAGAGTTTCTATTCCTGGCTGGGTGTGTTTGAGATTCACGTCAGGGCTGATCAGGAGTTGATTGAGAGGGTTGTTTTATTAGAGCGAAACCTAATTAGATTGTGCTGGAGATCTGCAGATCGTCCAGTGTTTTGTATGCATGTGTGTGTCGTTGTGAGCAGCAGCTGCGTTCGACAGCCCCGTCTGAGCCTTTCACCCTGCTCTGCTCCATGACTTGGCTGTTTTCTTTCATTCTTCCTCTCTCAATCAGGTCTGTCAGGGCTTTGAGCATCAGCAGTCCTCCTTCTCTCCAGGCACTTTCGCAGTTTGGTATTCTGCTTAGACCCTCAACCATATTTCCCCTTTGGTTCTCTTTCATTCTCCTTCTCTGTCCAGCCATAGTCTGCATTCTTTCTTTAAAAGAGTGCGACATTTTGAACGTTTTTCCAATAAGCTGTGATAGATTTATGGGGAGTTGGAGGTGAACACCATTTAGAGAAGCAATTACATTGTGTAGGTTTTTTTTTTTGGTACCCTTGTTTGACTTTGGGAGTGCTGGAAGTGGAACTAGCTTTGGATAAATCATGTCGGGTTTAAGGAGTCAAGGAGCAAAGGAAAGGAAGTTACATCAAGATTATGGGTGGAAAAAAGATAAATGTATAGTCAGGATTTATACATGCAGTCCCTGAAAAAATATCCAGAAAAAAACAAAATGCAAATGACTGATTTGGTGGCAAGTTTTTGCAAAATGTGTGGCATTTCATTTATTGTTTTGCTGTGATAAAAATGTCGTCAAAATATTTTTTTGTGTGAAGTTAACCAAACATTTTGTACACTCAAGGTTGTATTTTTATTCCATAATAACCCTTGCCACCAAGATAAATTAACAAACAAGTTAAATTCAAATAAAATTACAAAAAAAAAAATAATAATAATTTTACAGAATTGTATTGACCTTATTCTGTGATGCGGAAGTGCACTTGTTTTTGCAATCGTTTTAAAACTTCCTATTTAGTTGCTTATGGGAAAAATGACTAGAATTAATAAACGTCAAAAAACGGTCAAACTACTTGCTCTACAAACAAGTGTGTTCATGACAATACTGACAAAGCAGAATTATATAAAAGAAAATACTAGTTTGCAACATCAAGCAGCGGAAGGAGCTGTTTTTAACGTCTAAAAATGAATGGAAGTGAATGACACCGGATGGTCTCGAGCCAAAAAGATTCATATTATTATTATTATTATTATTATTATTATTATTATTATTATTATTATTATTATTATTATTATTATTATTATTAATAATAATAATAATAATAATAATAATAATTATTATTATTATTATTATTATTATTATTATTATTATTAAATGTCTTTCTTGTGTTTATTTTTACCTGGTAAAATTGGCAAAAATGTATACATTTGCAGTTAGACAATATGAATTGTAAAATAATTCAAGTAAATTAATATCTACAATTAGTAAATACAAATCAATAATCTAACATGTTTATAGTGGTCTTCTACATACGTTTGGAGTCAAACAGTTCCAGTGATCACATTTAAACCTGATAAAAAATTACATTTTACAATATTGAGAAGCTCAAGTTATTTTATTTTGCTAAAACTGAATTGAAGTGATTGAGACCAAAAGTCTTGACACATTTGAGCTGCTCTTACATGAAAAATAAGGTGGATATGTTTGTAAAAAAAAGCCACATTGGACAATGCAAATCTTGTCACTGTTTTGTACCACACTAGTTAATAGATATCCTTAAAACTAACAGACAGAAACTAACATCTACATATTTTTTTGATTTATTTCACTGGACCTTAAATATTTTCTGTTTCACTCTTTATCATTAGCAAGGTTGCCATTAGCATCTGAATAAATTGAGTTGTGTGATATAATTCCTCTGCATAGTGCGTCTGTTGCATATATTTGCCATATATACATGTGTGTATGGTTTGCTTTCAGTGTGTGTATTTGCTGGGTCTCAGCTGCTGCATGTAAGCCTGCCCCAGGAGGCGGCTGTCCTTGGCCCACAGGCTGCCATGATCTGGAACTCTCCGCAGGAGGCTTTACCACAGAAAGCTCACTCCTCGTTCTTATTTCTCTTCACAGAGTCAATGACTGTATTTTGCGAGTGAACGAAAGTGATGTTTCGGAGGTGTCTCACAGTAAAGCAGTGGAGGCTCTGAAAGCAGCCGGATCGATTGTGAGGCTCTATGTTCGCAGGAGGAGACCGATGCTGGAGACCGTCACCGAAATCAAACTCATAAAAGGACCAAAAGGTTTCCCATTTACATTTACAATAAATCCAGACATGCTCTTTATTGTTTGCATTACGCATTTGTCACGGCAGTTGACTGATAACTAAAAAATAGTTTCTGTTTTAGATACTTTGCACTAGGAATGGTCGATATGGACTATTTCACAGTATTTTCTGGTGTTTATTGCGATATTGGGGACAATAATACATGTGTATTTACTGAGAGATAAAACATTTCTGTCACTTTGGAGAGAGATTGCATGAATGCTTTTGACATCTGTCATTAAGTGTCATTAGCTCAGTTATGTCATTTTTTAATGCAAAGATGACATTATTTGAGATATTTCGTTTGACTACTTGACATAAACAAACACATCATAACCTGTCTTTGACAAAGTACTTTTTAACATGAAAAATATTGTCATGCAGTTGTGGCAATTTATATATATGTCTAAACATATGTATTTATATATTTATATATTACATTTATATATGAGCAATATCATACAAGTAGCAGTGTGGTATGACTGTATATCGGCACTGGTGGGAGGTATGCATTGCCACGAGGCCACAGGCCAAGTGCCTTAGGGCCTACTCACACTTTGCTATCCGAACCGTGCCCAGACTCGTTTCCCAGATTGTTTGAGAAGTGTGAGTGCTCTGAATTGGGCTCAGGCATGGTTCACTTGGCCGGCCCTGGCCCGGCTGGAAGAGGTGTGCCAGAGCGCAGTTTACTTGGCGCGGTATGCTTATAGTGTGACTGCAAAGCGTGCCAGAGCCCGAAACTGAAGACGAGACTTGACCATTACGGGACTGTTTCTAAAGGATTTATTAATCATTCTTACTGTTCAATAAACACAAACTGTCGTAGATTATTAAAGACGCAAACCCCTCACTGCACAACAGCTGCACCTTTAGCAAACCTCCTGATCAAACCTACCTGCAGCACCAGGACTTTATGATTGTTTATGAGTGTCAAAAGTGGCTGATCTGTTCAGCGAAATATTTGACTGCGTTCTGAGCGAAAGCGCTTACTGAACAGCACATCATCGATGATGTAAGCGTGCCCAGGCTCGAATGTAATGTGAGTGCAGGCCGTTGGGGGAGACGGGAGGGGGGACAAGCGTCCTTTGGCCCGGTTCAAGGCAACTGTACATAGTGTGAGTACGCCCTTAGTGTCCCACCAGTGACTATATACAACCATATCGCACTGCTACTTGTGTGATATTTATCATATATAAATGTAATAATTACATATAACAGTCCAACATAATCATAATCATGTATATATAAAAGAAAATCAAACACAGAGAGTCTAAAAATCTTTTTGTATGAAGAACTGCTTTCTTCCGCCATTTATTCACATCTGCAGCTGACGTCAGAACAGCAGAAGCCATTACTTGTTCCCCAATGTCACTTTAGAGCTAGTATTTGAAAGTTTCTCTAGCGTATTGTCTAAAGTAAATACAAAACAAGGGATTTTACTCACATTTTAAGATTATAAGGCTGAACAGCATGAAATGCCATCAGTCTACAGAGATTTCCCTGTATTTCTCTCTGTTGCAATCAGGATATCACAAAAATTACCCCGAAAAAGCCAGAGCAAAGCAAACACTACCAGATTACTATTTCCGATAATAAAAAACACTAAACACATGCGAGCATTTCTTCTTTCTTTTTACTGTACTAGTTTGCAGTAACGAAAACTGGAGACTTATTAAAAACAAACAGATGACCAACCAAAAAGTAACTCAGGCTTATACAAAGAGTGGCCAACACAAAATACATATATTCCTGATATGCGAGTCTCATCTTACACCTAATACAATACAATACTATGGTATAAATACAGCACTACGACATACAAAAGAGAGAGATCGACTTCGAATGTCACTCACCAATTTTATAATGTTTTGATCAGCTGTCATTTGAAAATATGCTGATCTTTCTTCCTCTAAGGGCTTGTTATGTGGTCTCTGTCACCATTTTGTGGATGGACAACCTCAGCCATCTTTGCTCTACTCAGTATGACAGGCTGATGGATGCCGATGCGCTGTGTCTCACAAATTATTATATTTAAAAGGCACTATCCTTATAAATAAACTGAATAGTTGCAATCTAAACAACTACATTCTCGCATAAAAAAACTCAAAAGTACATTCTATTGTCCAACAGCTGCAATATTTGTCAAACTGTAGTGAGTTTATTAATCTGCTGTCACTCTATGTGGGCGGAGTAATACAGAAGGGAGGCTGTATGAGTTCTGATATTGCAGAATATCGCATGGCTATCAGCCAGTCAGATTCGAAAACCAGACAGAACTTTTGTTTAAATGTGTATATGACATTGATATATGTATAAATTACATTTACAGTTTACATTAGCCACCCTAAATTATTAGCCCCCCTGTTTTTTTCCCCCAATTTCTGTTTAACGGAGAGAAGATTTTTTCAACTCATTTCTAAACATAATAGTTTTAATAACTCATTTCTAATAACTGATTTATTTTATCTTTGCCATGATGACAGTAAATAATATTTTACTAGATATTTTTCAAGACACTTCTATACAGCTTACAGTGACATTTAAAGGCTTAATCAAGTTAATTAGGTTAACTAGGCAGGTTAGGGTAATTAGGCAAGCTATTGTATAATGAAGGTTTGTTCTGTAGACAGTCGAAAAAATATATAGCTTAAAAGGGCTATTAATTTTGACCATAAAATGGTGTTTAAAAAAATTTAAAAACTGCTTTTATTCTAGCCAAAATAAAGCAAATAATTTAAAATATTATCAGACATACTGTGAAAATTTCCTTGCTCTGTTAAACATAATTTGGGAAATATTTAAAACAGAAAAAAGGGGGGCTAATAATTCTGACTTCATCTGTATACAGTATGTATATCTGTGATCTTGAAGCCATTCTGGATACTGGGTATTATTATTAGACTAACGTACTCTATATTTATATTATAAAATGTTGACCATGACAATGCCAGTTTATTTATATAGCACAATTAAAAACAACCCAAGTTTTAAAAAAATCCAGATTGACTGATCCAGAAGGAAATCCTGATGACTGATTTTGTGGCAAGTTTTGCAAAATTTGGGACGATTTCTTTATTCATTTTATGACCTCGAGAGCCATTGGTCTCTGTAATTTGTATAAAGGAAACACTAAGAGAAACTAGTTGACATTGTTAACATCAACAAAATGTTAAGATTTCTTGCTCATTCTTTGTGACATGAAACCATTTCTGCCCACAAAAAGTTTTTAGTCACTCATGTAATGTAGTGCATTTGGAATAAATGTATGTCAGTAAATGCCTGCAAACTTTATCCATTGTAATACAGACCGATGTTTTGTTGCACTATTCAGCCCTGACTATACTAGTTCAAGTTTGTAGCAGATTCCCGATTGTAGCTTTTATCCTTATTATTGCATGAAGACTAATTGTTATCTTTGTGGAATTTTTTTTACCAATAAATAGCAAACAATATATCACCCAACCTTACTTTACACATTTCTAGTTTGCATTCATGTTATTGTGTGTGTGTTTTTTTTTTAATTTCTGCTATTATGAATGAAAATAGGCTATTACTCACGTACTCACATTTACATTGAGGATGGACAGATAAATGGAAAGCAAATTTGAAAGTTCACTGAGCCCGAGAGTTATCACGTCCTTTTTGTTGGTTGTTGTTGTTGTTTGGGCGGAGCAGTAAACAGAACTATATCCTGAGAAAAGACAAGGCTTTGATGTATTATTCAGAGCGCATAAAGGATGATGCATCACACATACACACACTAACAGCAGCGCTTGCACAAATTTGGAAAAAGAGCTTCGGGCACCATAGACGCTTCAAATCTTAAACAAAATTAACCCATGTTTCTTTTCGAAGAAACCAGGGACCTAGATTATACTTGAGGAATGTGTGTACGTGATGTTTTGAGAGAGTTTTAAATGTGCTATTTATAACTAGATGTTGGTTAATATCAACTTCTAATGCTTAAACAGCATTGCTTCTGTTTAAGGGAATGACAAAGGGATGATAAATTGCATGGGTAGCCTGTTGTCGCTGTTTCTAAGCTAATGATTTAGATTTTCCTTTCTCGAAATCCCACAGGGCTCGGCTTCAGTATTGCAGGTGGTGTAGGAAACCAGCACATCCCGGGTGATAACAGCATTTATGTCACTAAAATCATTGACGGAGGTGCTGCGCAGAAGGATGGGCGGTTACAAGTTGGAGACAGACTGCTTATGGTATGTCTTATTGACCTCAGATCTTGTCTTATCTTATCAAAATTTATTTAGTGACTGATCATTTCCGTGGGAGAATTTCAGGTCAGAAATCATAAGGATACATATTTTGCATAAAGAATTGTTTTTTGTTTATTTATTGAATGAAAATAAAATTTACAAACAATAAAATAGTAAACATTACAGTTTCTTTCTTTCCAGTTTTGCTTTAACTCAAACCCCACAACCAAGTCCTGAATATGCCAAGGCAGCTTAGCAAAATAATTAGGGTCATGTACAATGTACAATGATGATGAAAAACAAAATAGTAATAATAATCAATTACAAATAAAAGAGGGAAGAAATTTGCAGGACAAACTACATTAAAGATAAAAACCATAGAGGGAATACAAAGAGATATACAAAAACAGATTTTTTTTTTTTTACATTGATTTTAGTACAATTGTCCAAAAAATTTTATCTTTATTTTATTTAATTTTTAATTAATTTTTAATTTTATATTTTTACTTTTTTTTTCTTTTTTTTTCTTTTCTTTTTTTTTCTTTTTTTTTTTAAATATTAGAATTATTATTTTATTTTATTTCATTTTTAAGTTTTAATTTTAATTTTATTCAAGATCAGCTTTCCCTCACATTCAGTGTGGGGGTAATGTATTACAAGTAACGCGAGTTACATAATAATATTACTTTCTATGTAACGAGGAAAGTAACACAAAAAAAAATAAGTAATAATATTTGAGTTACTTTTTAGATAATTCACTTTTAAAAAAATTATTTGCTGAATTAAAATTAGTGTAATCAAGTTCATCACACTCATTGAGAGAACAAGCTACCCGCGGGAACAGACAGAAACCAAGATAGCAGAGCTTTACATGTGATATTCTCATTATTTTGAACACATACAGTAGAAGAAGAGGGGATAGTCTCAGAACAAAAAGTAACTCAAAAGTAATGTAATGCATTACTTTCCATAAAAAGTAACTAAGAAATCCATGTATCTATAGTCTTAGTGTGTAGAGGGGTAATGGGTACACTCGCACTAGTAACATACACGATTTTCCAGAGAAGTGCCGAACAAGGATTTTGACTCCTTTTTCGTAAGATAGAGCTAGCATCGAAAAAAAAAAGGATCTCTGTTACCACTTGGAAGTATGCTTTTTGGCAGATAAATATTTAGTCAGAATTATTCATCATTTTTTGAAACTTGACCCAGTTATTTATAGCAGTGTAAATAACTCTGCATGCATGAAACAGCACCCCTTTAATGATGTCAGCATACATGTTACACATATCACAATGTTTTTATTTTATTTAGTATTTAAGGTTAACTAATACTAAATGTAATTTAATTAAATAACTAAATTGATTCAAATGGGGTGACACGGTGACTCAGTGGTTAGCACTGTCACCTAACAGCAAGAAAGTTGCTGGTTTGAGCCTTGGCTGGGTCAGTTGGCATTTCTGTGTGGAGTTTACATGTTCTCCCTGTGTTTCCCAGTGCTGGATTTGCGGCTGAAAGGGCATCCGCTGCATAAAACATATGCTGGATAAATTTTCGGTTCATTCCACTGTGGCGACCCCTGATTAATAAAGGGACTAAGCCAGAGGAAAATAAATAAATTAATTAATTTATATGTTTTGTGTTTGTTTTAGATCATGGAAATATATATACAGTTGATTTTCAAGTTCTCTTGGTTAATTTGTTGTATTATGTTAATGCTTTCATTGTCTGATGTTAGTACTTCCATCAATCACATTTTATTATGAGGAGGCGTTTAGTAAAGCCATTGGCAAGTTTATTTGCTCCAGAAGAGTTTAAGCAGCACAAATTGGCAAAACCGAGTGGATTTTAAGTGTTTCATACAAAACAAAGTAAAAAGCTCTGTCCAAACGCATGAAAGCAGCCCTTAGAAATCTCCGGGAAATGTGCTGCATCCATAGTTGGCTGATTACATTTGTGAAGTTTCGCTCTAGTGTCAGTGTCAAACTCCATCGCCTTTAATCCGGGGGGGTTGTTAAACTCTTTAAGACTGAGTTTGATTTAATTAGCAAGATCAGTGCTGTGTGTAATCCACTGGGCAGGACACATTTGGCAGCGCTGATTCGCCATTGACCACTAGAGCGTAACTGTTTACGTAACTCTGGATTGCCTGCTTAACACATCTTGCTTGTTTTCTTTTTCACCCAGGTGAATAACTACACTCTAGAAGAGGTGACGCATGAAGAAGCAGTGGCCATACTGAAGAACACGTCGGATGTGGTTTACCTAAAGGTCGGGAAACCAACTAGTGTCTATCTCTCAGACCCTTATGGGCCGCCTGATATCACACACTGTGAGTGACTTTTTTAACTGCAACATATTCACCGTTTATTTGTAGAAATTTAGTAGTGATAAGCAAGCTTTTTATACTGGTAATTACCCAATATCTGTAACAAACTCTTTCTTTCTGTGTTTCTCCAGCATTCTCACCCGCTATGGAAAATCATATCTCTTCCCCTGGTAATAATGGCACTCTGGAATATAAGTCCAGTCTTCCGCCCATCTCCCCCGGCCGATATTCCCCCCTGCCCAAGCACTTGCTGGGGGAAGAGGACATAAACAGGTTGGATGGTTTTTCCTTCCTACGGTAATTTCCTCCCTCTCTACCAGACGCCACTGCCCACAGGTAGACGTGTAGCCCCCAATCCCCTCCTCGTGTGTCCTGTGGAAATCCAAAACATAATCAAACAGCATCATCACACCTTGTGATGGGATTTGTTTGGGATTTACTGTCCCATCCTTACTCCCTCTGTCTTTTTAGTTGCGTGTTGTTTTATGTTGCTGGGTTTTTAGTTATCCATGTTTGTTGTCAGTTTCCAGAATGATATTTTCAGCTCACTTTCCAGCTGAAATGAGCACTTGTGAGTGCTAAACATAAAGCAATGTTAGATGTGTTTGTCACTAATAATGGTAACAGGAGCAGATGATTCATTAACACAGGCTCAACATTAACACTGGCCACTTTATTAGGTACGCCTTACTAGTACCGGGTTGGATGCCCTTTTGCCTTCAGATCTGCCTTATCTCTTTTTAGATTTTGGTCCATATTGACATGATGGCATCACTCAGTTGCTGCAGATTTGTGGGGTGCACATCTATGATGTGAATCACTGGTTCCACCACATTCCAAAGGTGCTCTATTGGATTGAGATCTGGTGACAGTCGAGGCCATTTGAGTACAGTGAACTCATTGTCATGTTCAAGAAAGCAGTATGAGATGATTAGCTTTTTTATGACGCGTTATACTGCTAGAAGTAGCCATCAGAAGATGTGTACACTGTGGTCAAGGGATGGAAATAGAATTGGGATTGCGCCTTAAACTTACCCGGGTATGTCACATAACTTGCTTTTTTGAATACCCTCAGTGGAGCACTATATTTTACGAAGTAAAAGTAAAAGTCATCTACTGTCTTGGCTTTTTTAATTGTTGTTGTTTTGAACATTTTAGCACTGTTGTCATCTTTATACAGAGATTTTATAAATACACGTATCTATTTTTGGTGTTTTTTGTCTTTATTGTAATCTGACAGTAGTTGGACAGGAAGCAAAGATGGAGAAAGAGATAGAGGCCCAGTCTCAATTAAATTTTTGTACCCCTTCCCCTTGGCCCTTGAAACGGAGTGTGAAGGGGAAGGGCATCAACATTTACCCCTATGAAATGGGACAGCACTACAACAACTGCAAATGTCATAGTATGTCATCGCGATCTCTTACTTCATATAAGATTGATGATCCCGACTGCTGTAGTTATTCCAGTTGCATTATTTTTTTGGTATTAATCTTCAGGAAA
This sequence comes from Danio aesculapii, assembly GCF_903798145.1. Classification (NCBI taxonomy): domain Eukaryota; kingdom Metazoa; phylum Chordata; class Actinopteri; order Cypriniformes; family Danionidae; genus Danio; species Danio aesculapii. The sequence goes on from NC_079444.1 coordinate 29,588,255, forward strand.
TCACTGAAAGCAACAATATTATGTTATCATAGTGATGTAATGTGGCAATAACCTCGTAACTGTACTGTGCATTTACACCGTGGCCATATTTATCTATGTAAACACACGAAAACAGCATTACCATTATACCAGACGCTGTAACAAGGTCATTCCCAGCCACTAGACTTTTCTGACAGAATGTTGTGTGACTGCTGTACAAGAGTTATCATTAGGGATTATAGATATTTATTTTAGCCTTTTTTTTTAAGCAAGATCATAAAACATGAATGCGGTTATGAATGTATTAAAACAAATGCTTTTTTTGTCAAATTTTGTAATAATGACTAAAAATACTAATTTGTGCATCTCCTTACTTCCGTTTGCAGCCATTTTGCTGTTGTAGCTGGTGTATTCTGAGAAATTTTGATACCCCTTGCTTTCGAGTCCTAAAAAATCTCTGTTTCAAGGGACATAGAGCCCTTCCTCTTAGCCCAACGTCTTCAAGCTAAAGAAAACTGGGACACCCCTACTCCTTCAGGTGAATGCATAAAATGATGCGGAAGGGGAAGGGCTAAGGGGTAGAATTTGGATTGGGCTAAAGAGATGAGATTAGGAACTTGCGCGGTTGCTCTATATGTCAGCACACTGCCCATGAGGCTATCAATTTGACTGTATGCAGAATAAAATAAATAAAAAAAACACACTAATCAAATCTTTTTCTATTTTAAGTACACCAATGTGTTATTTTCAGTAAGACAACACCTTGACCACCCTAGCATTTACATAGAACATGCTAGCTACCATAAAGCAAAAAGTGGGCATCATTATGATAATGATTCAAAGTCTTAAATGTAATGATATCAGTCTGTGTCAACAGCATGAGCTTGAATTTTAGACGCTGGCTTGTTTTGAGAGACATATGTTCAGGACTGCAGGGCTATGGATTTGTTTGGTTCACTGCAGTGCAACCTGAACCTCCGAGTGATGTAAACTGTGAGCATCATCCCTGGAGTTTCTGGAAAACGAAAAATAAATCACAAAAACAGAACAGAACCTAAAGACTTCCCAGAGCAATACTCTCAAGCAAACTCCCAGAGAACTGTGAATTCAGGATAGAAAAAAACCCAAAACGCCCCAATAGACTTCAGTTTTGATTAACTTGTCTTGCAGCCTGGCTTCATGATGTGTTAATAGACCCTGTAGTTGTTTTGGGCCTCTGAGGCTTTTGATAGTATGAGTGTCTAGCGATGGCAGCATTTTGGGCTGTTGCCTTTTGGACACATTGGACTTGTATAGCTGGATAACAATCCCAAAATTCCACTAGCCTTACTGGCTTATGGCCAGACTCACCATAATAAGCTTCATTTATCGACAAGGGAAGCCTATTTGTAATTTAGACTAAATAAATACCCAAATTTAAACCTCAGCCATGTTTTTGACTATTTTGAGCAGCTATAATTTGGTGTCCCCTACTGTCAAATACTGTAAAACAATTCGAGTTTCACAATATATGCTAAGCGTGCAGGCGGACTTGCATTCAAAACAAAGAGTATGACCTTTCCCTGAGGTGAAAGAGACGGATTAAACCCCCTCCTCTTTGCCGGAGTAAGAGGTTTACGTGGTCCGTGTGTTCAAGAAAACATAAGCCCATCTGGAAGTTCTGCCCCCTTCATCTCCACAGTGTTTTCCACAGGAGAATTGAGCACTCTGAGAAAATAAAAGGTCTTGCTTGGATATTATAATATGGAACGGCAGAATATTGTGGTCTCCCATATCTTTTTTTTTTTTAAGTTCAGAGGCTCGGCAGTTGATAGCAAGTGACACAAGGAATGGGCCGTTTCATGTGGATTTGCATAATAAATTTGAAGTTACACATTGAATAATTAATTAGGTGTGACATCAGGCAGATGTTCAAGGCGGGGGGGTAGATATGTGTGTATTCTTGTATGTCATTTTGGTTCAGGGGAAATGAAGTGTGCAGATGCAGGGTGTGTGAGAGTTTATTATTTTGCAAGACTGCACACATTCGTCTTATACGAATGTTATACGAAGAATCTTAAAAAGTGAAGGCAGAAAACTATGTACTAAATACTATCTATTTTTGCACCTCTTCCCCTTCCCGTTGGCCCTTGAAACAGAGTGTGAAGGGGAAGGAGTTTAAAATTTACCCCTAAGAATGGGACAGCACTACAACACCTGCACATGTCATTATATGTCATCGCGATCACTTACTTCATATGAGATAAACGACCGTGACTGCAATAATTGTTCCAGTTGCATTATTTTTTTGTATTTATCTTCAGGAAATCCCAGAAAGCAACAATATCATGTTATCATAATTATAAAATGTGGCATTAAGCTTGTAACTGTACTGTGCGTTTACACCGTGGCCATATTCATCTATGTAAAAATACGAAAACAATGGTTTTAATACACAATTAAAGAATATGTTTTTCCACTTTCATAGGTTTTTACACTGATGCATTTATTACAATTTTGAATTTAAAACTATTTATTAGTTACAAAACTAAAATGAAGTAACAGGATTATTTCTTTGATAACTGAAAAAAGAATATTTGAACCTATCGGTTTACAATATACCTGTATTTCTAGGCTTTATTAGTGATAATGGTCAGGAAGGATGGACTAAGGTGGGCTAAATAAAAAAAAACAACTACTCCGTATTATGTAGTAAATGTAGTTTTTTTTTGCTTTTATTCTTTGCATAATATATATAGAATTATTAGCCTCTTCCTTTTTATATATATATATATATATATATATATATATATATATATATATATATATATTTAAAACAAAGCAAGGAATTTTTCACAGTATGTCTGGTAATATTTTTTCTTCTGAAGAAAGTCTTATTTGATTTATTTCGGCTAGAATAAAAGCAGTTTTTAATTTTTTAAAAGCCATTTTATGAACAAAATTACTAGCCCCTTAAAGCTAATTTTTTTCCGATAGTCTACAGAACAAACCATCGTTATACAATAACTTGCCTAATTACCCTAACCTGCCTAGTTAACCCAATTAACCTAGTTACGCCTTTAAATGTCACTTTAAGCTGTATAGAAGTGTCTTGAAAAATATCTAGTAAAATATTATTTACTGTCATCATGGCAAAGATAAAATAAATCAGTTATTAGAAATGAGTTATTAAAACTATTATGTTTAGAAATTTGTTTAAAAAAATCGTCTCTCCGTTAAACAAAAATTGGGAAAAAAATAAACAGGGCTAATAATTCAGGGGGCTAATAATTCTGACTTCAACTGTAAATGTAATTTATACATACAGTATATAAATGTCATATACACATTTATACAAAAGTTCTGTCTGGTTTTCGAATCTGACTGGCTGATAGCCATATATAATATTTTAATTAATTTTAAAGTTTTAACTAAACTTAAAGCAAGTGATGCATCAAAGTTTGATTAAAAAATCTTCAGTGGTTATACAAATCTTTATAATCATTAAAATAATTTATAAAAATAATTAAAATAATTCGATTAAAAAATGTTTACGATATTAATGATATGACGGATTTCTGGAAACTTACTGCTTCTATGTTTATCTGTCTGATTTTACGGTCACTTACTTTTAACCGCCCCCCTGTTGTTTTAAAGAATATCACAACGGCGAATGTGTCAAGTATAGAAGCCTCTTACATTTTGTGAGGTGCGCGCACAGTCAGCGGAGTTCCGCGAGGCGGCACCAGGTTAAAGTATAAATCAGCCTTAAAGGGAAGGGCTAAGGGGAAGAATTGAGATTGGGCCTAATAGACATACTTCATTAAAAGAAAAATCTGTTCTTTTCTATATCTTACCTTTACATTTAGACATTTAGCAGATGCTTTTGTCCAAAGCGACTTACAATTGAGGAGGCATTCAGGAGGACAGTGAGAGGCAGTGAGTGGTTTGTCAAACTCACTCACCTATATGAAGCACACTTTATATATGCACTGTGTTTTTTATAGATATGGAGTGACTTTAAACGTGTTTTTAAACGTGTGCAAAACTGGTACAAGTGTCAGTTAAAGTGCCAGAGAGATGAAACAGTAGGTTTTCTACAGGTGGTTTGTCAAACCCACTAACCTATGTGAAGCACGCTCAGAATTGTACAAAGTTTTGAGATTGTCATGTAATGTGGTTGGGGGAGAGATGAGGAGGTCCTGGTTTTGTTCACAGGGGTTCAGATGGTCACATAAGAGATGGGTTTTTAGCTGTCGTTTGACTGATACTAGTGATTATTTCCTTTATTACCTTATTATTATTATTATTATTATTATTTGTGTATTTATTTATTTATTTATTTATTTATTTATTTATTTATTTATTAGATTTTGAGTAAATTGGATAAAGATTTTGTATTGCATCATTTATTGGTGCAGTATCAAAAAGCAAACAGCAACAAAAATACTAAAATACTACTTACAGCCAAATCACAAAAACAGAAATGAAAAAGAAACAAATGTATATAAAATTTGTTATTCCTTGTAGTTGTTTACTTGTGCTGGCTAAGTAGTCAGAAATCTTATAATAATAATATGATATAAGATAGTCAACGCACACACACACACATACTCACACACTCATACACATCTTTATCATCATGAATAATACAGCTTAAGGAGCAGAATATTCCATATTCACTTCATGCACATACACACTCAGCAGTACTGCCTTGGGTCACTGCTCAATTATTACTTAGCCCACCTTTCATAAACTGCACATTCATAATTATTAGATGTGTATAGGCAGGAAGTTCTTATGAATATTATAACAGAGATCAGCAAACTGTGGGGTTTGTTGCTTTGTGGTTGCTGACTTTCAGGACTTATTCATGGTGTGCATGGATATGAACACGTGTGTAGATCTGCACAGTGTGATGTACTGAGGTATGACACACAGTTCTCTTTTAGTCATGAAAAGACCATCAAAGCCTTAACAGGGTCAAAAGTTCAAAATGTAAGATGTTTATAATATAATTTTATTGTAATTCTATATATTTTTTATCTGTAAATTATTATTTAAACAATAAAAAAAAATATTAGTGTCACTTGATCCTCTAATATCCTGACATTGTGCTTAGGAAACATTCCTGTTTGTTTTTCCAGAAATTATGTTAAGATTTCTATCAGGATGCATTGATATTATAATATATGGATAAAATAGAATGGATACAAGTATAGTAGTTGTTTAAAATCTAAATATTTTTATAACGAAATTAATAATAATAATAATAATAATGTGTTATTACAAAAAACTACACTTTTGAAAGGCAATGTAAGTTGTTTGAAAATATAAAAAAAAAATTAAAATATAATAACAACAACAGCAAAATCAATAATAATAATAATAATAATAATAATATAAAAAAAAAAATATATATATATATATATATATATATATATATATATATATATATATATATATATATATATATATATAATTTTTGAAATTATTATTGTTTTTTTAAAACATACACAGATTCAAAGAAAACCACAGGTCAACAGGGAGATTGCAAAAGACTAACTTCATGCTTTAAACTGGACTGACTGAATATCTACTATTAAATATCTTTCTATTAAATTAAATTTCTATGACAGAAACACCATTGAGCCTTGCTTGATCCCTCTGTATGGTACGCATCCATTATAAAACACTCACAGGACATTAATTTGGACAACTATGCGGATATATTAAATAGTTCACACAAAAATACACAAATAGAGACTTTTACTTCAAGCATAGTTTGTGAATGAGCAGACTTACCTGTACGTGTTGTTGCAGATGCGACCGTGAGGCTGGTTATGCGCGAGTTTGAAGTAATCAATCAGAAAACAAGAGAAAGAGCATTACTACCAATACTATTCAGAGTTAATTTTAAGCTATCTCGCAACCGTTCAGCAGGATTGCTGAGGCTCACTAGTGGACACCGGTTGACAATCCCTGCCCTAGTGGGTCATATAGTTGTAAACCAACCACTAGTTTTATTATTAAATTAGTTTTTTTCCTTTATTAAGCCATTTCTCTGCACTAAATACAATAATTGATTAATGTCCATTTTTGAGGAGCCATTAAAGATAAATAAAATTAGATAAATGAGTTTCTACAGTGGGCAGGGGCATCGTGACAAATTAATAGAATATACAAAATCCAAAATGTAAACCCTCATCAATATTGATCCATAAACATACACCGCTTACATAAATGACGTTAAGTATGTCGTGATTCTTCATACGTAATGTGAGCCGGTGACGCTGACAAGCTCCTAATTTTATCTCTGCGCCTCGCCGTCAGTGTGAAGAGCCAGAGGGTTTGTGCCATGCTTGATAATAAGAGTTTTGTCATGGTTTTATTTAGCCCGCTGTGACCCTGTATTAAGGGCAAGGAGAAGGCGAGGATTGCAGAGCTGGAGACAAACTGAGAGAAACCGTTCAAAATAAAAAGACAAGGGTTTGCCGTACTTGAAGTTAAAACACTGTGTGTTGAACATCTGTGTTCAGGATGAGTCTCGAGTGAGGAGAGAAAGCCTGTCATGAATATATCCCGCATCGCTTTATCTGCAAGATGTCTAATGCAGTCTTGCATTTGCAATAAGATCTTGTTCTCAGTTATCAACTACCAGATGCTACAAATCAGCTCACTGAAACATGCAGGGAATGTTAGAGTCTAGTGAACCGCACACATACTCTACTGAATGAGCCTTGCTGCTTACTGTTGAAGTCAGAATTATTAGCCGCCATGTTTATTTTTTTCCCCCAATTTCTGTTCAACTGAGAGATTTTTTTTCAGCACATTTCTAAACATAATAGTTTTAATAACTCATTTCTAATAACTGATTTCTTTATCTTTGCCATGATGACAGTAAATAATATTTTACTAGATATTTTTCAAGACACTTCTATACAGCTTAAAGTGACATTTAAAGGCTTAACTAGATTAATCAGGTTAAGTAGGCAGGTTAGGGTAATTAGGCAATATTGTATAATGATGGTTTGTTCTGTAGATTATCGAAAAAATATATATCTTAAAGGGGCTAATAATTTTGACCTTAAAATGGTGTTTAAAAAATTAAAAACTGCTTTTATTCTAGCCGAAATAAAACAAATAAGACTTTCTCCAGAAGAAAAAATTTTTTCAGACATACTGTGAAAATTTCCTTGCTCTGTTAAACATCATTTGGGAAATATTAAAAAAAGAAAAAAATAATAATTCTGACTTCAACTGTATGTGAGAAAGCAGGTTTAAATCCAGCACTGGGATTCACACAAAACATTTTCTGGTTTCCAAACATTTCCCTCATGTTTTCCCCACACAAACCGATTAAGTTAACTTCATTGTTTTTACAAATTTAAGTGGATTAAACATAAAACAATTAAGTTGTGCCCAAAAAACAAGAATTGTGATGTTTCAGCTCATTTTAAATATGTTGTTTGAACAAGAATTGTTTGAGTGTGTAGCATGCTTGTACCATGAGTTATGCAGGATATTCTAAACCAGAAAATTACTTATGCAGGAAATCTACTTGAGAACGTCACCAGTATCTTAATACATTTAATACATTCTCTTCAGTGTATAGTTACCAGCAAATGAATACATATATCCTTATATTCCTACAACTTTGCTATCTCTCATGTGTATACATGCTAGTGGTGTAATGGATCACAAATTTTTTTGATGCATTTTTGAGTTGCGGATCGGACCATTTTTTGGATCAGCAAAAAAGGGAGGAGACAAATGTCATTTGCTGTCCATTTATACAAAAATATTACTGCACAAATCATTGGTTTTAACAAACAGAACTTAGAGCCTGTACTTTGAATAAAAATCAAGAAAGAACCAGCTGAAAAAAAGGAAAATATTCAATACGAAAAATTGTCTTTGCTACTGTTGCTGATAATGCTGAATATAGAAACCTAACATCTTGTACAACATTTCATATTTTTTCTCAATTAATGATTCAACAATTCACACATAAAACGTCATGTTTTAATATAGGTGGATTATTTTTGAAAACCTATTCATTGACATCATTTTGATGGTTGTTTGTCGCCCCTCATTGGTTACACAATGTAAGTGCTACAACATTCACCAGTGTCAAGTTTCATTAAACAGTGATATTAATCTTTACCATAAACATCAGTGTCTAAATCTGAACTATAAAGTGTTCTCCCAGTACTTCTGTCTTATTTAATTGTTTGTAACTAACTGAAAAAGTTTAAAAACTGAATCGCTATTGATCAAGCGCAGATTTGAATGTAGCGATATTAATATGCAAATCATTATCATTTATTATTCATTTATTATTTATTATGTTGCGCAGGTTTGAATTGAGATCTTTTAATGTTCAATTGTGCAGCTTTACACCGAATGCATTAATGCAGGCTAAAAAAGCAGTTACAGAAAACACGTTTAATTAATATCCTAAGAAAGCATTTAGGTCCCACCACAATTTTTTTTGTCATCATTATATTTTAAAGGGAAGCCAAAATGTTTTCATAAGTGTGATTTGAATGACACGGTAGGCGATTTCTCTGCAATTGTTATAAATGTTGGATTAACCTGCAAGTTAAAAAAAAAAGTTGTTAATCCGCTGGTCACGTGCGCTCTGAACTATGTGTTGTGAATAAAACAACTTTGTTTAAACAATTTACAGCTTAATGCTGGGTTCACATTAAATGTGGAGCACCACGTCACTAACTCGCGGGATGTTTTTCTAATTTATTTATTTGATCTTGTGCAGTAGATGTGCTTTTACCAGTTTGCCCAGTGGCTCAGTGCATACGTCAGCAGATTTGAGATGCAGAGAGGAGTTGACGGCAAAGAACGGTTCCATAAAGCAGGTATAACAAAAACAAAAGGCAAAAAATAAAAAAAGTAAATAACATGGTGAGAATGTGGTGACATCTGAAAAAGTGGTAAAAATCAGGCAGCCCTGAGGGCTTTTGTTTTTCTGGATTACTTCTGAAAATACTGTCAGTTGGGTTTATAGAAGGCAGTGGGCAGGTCAATTGCTGCTTTTAAAAACACTATCGGTTGGGTTTAGGGTAGGGGGTGGATGGGGTTATCGAACGGTCGGTCAGTCAGTTAGTTAGTAAACAGCAGCCTCTGGTGGATTTATGCGAGAACAACATGTTGGAATAGCGCTTGCGAGAGAAATTTGAGATCTGAAAAAGCACAAACAGCGGCATCTGGTGGATTCACAAAAACTGCAAAAAAACGTACCTCCTGGGAATATTTCGCACTGTCCAGAAATGTATGCAGGGGTACGAATCAATAATGAGCCTGGTTTGTTGTACCAAGTATTGTAATTTTGTATTTATATTTTGCGTGGTTGCTTTGGTCTGTTTGTGTTGTCACCCCAGCTGTTTTGAATATGGGGGCTTGTTGTGTTGTCAAATTTGGTGTTGTCCTGAATTGTGTCATTGTTGTTTTGTTTCTGCATGCTACACGACAACTACTAAACACATTCTTACATTCTGAATACACATTTTTACAGTATAAACTTCAGGCTGTGCTGTCTCCATGCTAACCTGTTGTCTGTTTCCGATCAGAAATCCCTCATTAGATGAGATGGAAGGTCACAGGTTTGATTCCCAGCACTTCCAGTTGAGGTGAGCAACTTCCTTTAGCTGTCCTTTGGGTTGTGATTGTTCATGCACACCGCATATGCTTTCACTTTCTGTTATTCATCCCTGGAAACTGTGGATTGCTTGAATAAAATGAGAAAGCGACAGTCAGATCAGTCATTTTGAGAGTTCAAATGTGATAAGAAAGGGGAATTAAAAAAAAAAGGATGAAAGGCATGCCTGGTTGTCATTCCCTTTGGGGACTTTTCAGACTGGCATGACAGTATTAATGCAGGACATTAATTATTGCACAGAAATGTCATTCTCACTAATAAACAAAGCTAATGTACTTACAAATGTTGAACTAACTGGTTGCAGTTCCTTCCTTGTTCCTCTAATACATTTCCAGTGCCATGTTTTATACTCACTTTCTATTTTTTCTCTACTCTTCCCTCATTCTATTAGTGGTCGACTGATATGGGTTTTTGTAATTGTTGATTTCAAAATTAAGAATACGATGGCAAATTACTCATTTATAAAATCATAGATATTCTGTATGACACAGTAGCATGATAGATAAAATATAGTAAATATATTAAAATATGATCCAATGATTGGACCCGCACTTATGTTAAAGAATATAGTCAATAGACCCTTTTCACATGATGCCACGCAGTGCTTAGTTTCACTCCACGCACTGTGTATCGTTATTTCCGCCTACACAGAACTCGCCATAGAGAACTCACCCAATCAGCTGTATACTTACTACAGAGACAGTTAGATGATAACTACCACTTTTTTCTGTTGTCTGCATTTAAGGTGAGACATTAAAAAAAATTTACTGATCATCCAGATTTCCGCTTGAACGTAGAAAATGGGACTTTAAAGAGAGTCGTTTGTATTGTGTTGCTGTCTTTACTGCAGATGAAGTTTGTATATACTTGTCAGCATTTGTCAAATAAAGATTTCAGCGATATCAAATTAAATCCACCCATTAGATGGCGGTAGAACACTGTCTTAATTCATTCAAATGGAGAAACTGAACAAAACTTTAACTTTAATAATCAATAGATAATAAACTCTTTTCATTTATAGACATACCAGGTAATATGAGAAGATTTAATAAAGTATTTTACTCATGCTGTAACATTTACATATTACAGATAATATAAATTTAGATTCATAACAGCATCCAAGTAAAAATAAATCCATTATTGAGGAAATAAACTTAATTAATTAGTGAAAAGGTTGCAAACATATACTTTCCTTGATCAACAATAGCTTATTCTTATTCTTAATAACTTATAACTCATAAAGCAGTTCAGTATTGAAAGAGAAACATTTTGACAAAAGCCCAATGCTGTAATAGTCTTAAATCAGACTCTGCAACATTAATATTTCCAGAGAAGTCTCCCCTTCATTCAAAGGTAAACCGGAACTAAAAATACACTGCGTTGACTATAGGGGAAAGTGAAGTGACGTCATTGTGAAAAGGGTTTAAAGGGATGTGGAAATACTTGACAACCCAAACAACAGTGGTGGACTACAGGACTCTGGCTGGGTCCGAAACCGCCTACTTCTGTTAGAAAAGTACGTTCTATGCAGTATGAATGTCAGCAGTATTAATGGAATTCGGACGTACTTCATCCACCATTTTGTCATGGTCACGTGACCTACCAGCGTCAGTTGCGTCGCTTCACTCCCATTCATAAATTCTTTCGTGGGGCATCATGGGATAGCGCAGCATGCATGGGATGCGCATTTCAGAATCTCACCGGAAGTCGTAAGTCATCCGGGTACTTCTCGCATACAGATTTTCGAATTTTATAAATTCGGATGTACTACTCTGCTCGCATACTGATTTTAGCGTACTGTATAGTATGGAAGTATGCGGTTTCGGACACAGCATTTATGTGTCCAGATGCACACTGTTTTTTTTTTCTTGCTAAGTTAAATCGCCACCTGCTGGGCTGGCATGCATAATACTATATTGTTTTTGTAATTTTCAAGAATCTATGCTAAAAATATTGATGTCTTTATTGAAAATGTTTCAAAAAGGAGAACATGTGCAAGTACTCTGGTTTTGACTTTTATTTAAATGTTATGTTATAGACTGGTTTAAGTATTTATTTGGAAACCAGAATACAAAAAAATGATTACATGTTGTTTAGCACTAGCTGATTGCCTAATTCTGCATATGATGCATATATCGGTCCATCACTCCTATCTATCCATGCTCACCAGCGCACTAACCCTCGCTGCTCTGCTCTCTGCCTCTCTCTTTCTCTCAACACCAGGCCTCCAGAGCCAGTTTACAGCACTGTGAACAAACTGAGTGACCGCGCTCCCTCTCCCCGTCTCTACTCCCCCGTGGAGTTTGATAAAAGCCCCATGCACTCAATCCCTCACTTCCCTCACTATCACGTAGGCCTGCTCCCTGACTCCGAGATCACCAGGTACTGAGCACAGCGCTCTGCATGAGGCATGTTAATGAAGATGGTGTGGCCACACCTACCCATGTATGGTCACACACTTTTTTTTTGCATGCCACGCCCCATTTCAAAGTCATCTACATGCCCCACCCATCGCATGTTCAAGTCCTAGTCTTTTCAGAATTATTTGCAGAGGTGTGATTCAGTGAAGAGACTTCTTATGTTTAGTGAGAATTCCAATTTAAGGGCCGATCACACCAAACACTATTTTCAGTTTGCAATGTAATGCCTTTTTGTTGACCTAAAAAAAGAGGGTGCTACGCTTTGTTGCTAGGAAACCACTGTATGAATGGTCTTGGTGCTGGAGCGCATGACATCAGGTGGTTTTTCCAAGTTTTTTTGACTGCAGGCGCACAGAACAATCTGTCAAATAATTACACCTCTAATAATTTGTTTTATAACTTTCGATAAATTTGCCTATGGAAAAAATAACTAGGAATAATAATAAAGAGCAGTGTATATATATAATAAGAAAAAAATAATAAGAAAATACATGTTTGCAACATCAAGCAGCATAGCAAACTGTTTTGTGGCTAAAAATCATTTAAAGTGAATAAGTTTTCAATGACTGGACCCGCACTTATGTTAAAGGATAAGGTCAATAGGGATGTGCAAATAACCAAACAACAGCGGTGTACTATATGACCTTATGTCTGCAGATGCATAATGTTTCTTTTACAAAGTTACATCGCCACCTACTGGCCTGGCATGGATATTGTTGACTTTCTTTTGTCATTTCATTTGTTGACTTTCATTTTCATTAATCTATGCTAAAAAGGTTGTCAATATTCAAAAATATGTTTCAAATGTTGTTTCAAAATGTTGCTATGAAACCACTATGAATTGTCTAAGTGCTGGAGTGCATGACATCAGGTGATTTTTTTTTTTTTTTTTTTTTTTTTTTTTTTTTTTTTATTTTTTTTTTTTTTTTTCTTCAAGTTTTTTCAACTGCAGGCTCACAGAACAACCTGTCAAAAAGCACAGCAAGATGAGGCACAGGGGTGCATAAGCAGTGCAAAAAATCTCCAATAGAAAGCTATTTTTAAAAGGCGCCTCTTTTTTTTTTACACACAACCATTCAATGATATTTTTTAATGATTATGGTAATATGAAAAAGTACCATAAAAATAACCTATATATTATATATATATAAAACCTATAATCAATTTGACATATTTACAATATAATTAATATTTTAATATTATTTATTTGTTTATTTTTTTGCATTTATTTATTATAGAAAAATTTTATTTGAAATATAACTCTTTTGTTATCTGTCTTTGCTGCAAATCAGTAATTTAGTCTAAATTACCGTTCTTTTGATCAACTTAATGCATCCGTGCTGAAAAAAAATCTAATTTCTTTCAAACAACTAAACTAATTAACTAATTATTGAAATAATAATATTTTACTGATCACACTAAATGGTCTTGTACATCTGATAATGGCAAAAAACAGACTGTGTGTGCCATTTCGCATTGACACTAATGTGGAAACTGTCACCAAATCCCACAAATGAGCAGCTCTAAAAGCTCTGCATAATTCTCATTGGCTTTTCTCATTCAACAATGACGCAAAGTGCAAGTAGAGGGCACGAGCGTGGAGATTGGTAGTTACCCGTGACAGAAGTATAACTGAATCACATCTCTGCTGCAGCTGTCCACTAACTTCCCTCTCTTCCGCAGCCGCTGTCAATTTGTCTGTATTTTCATCTGGTTAGACTGTATTGCTTATTGACAGCCTCTCCATGAAGGTCAGAGCATGGCTGCTGTCATATGCGGTTTTGCTTGTGTGCCTGTGGTGTCTATTCAACATCAGTGCACCGTAAATCAGAGCGGATTGATTTTATCTTCCTTATTTCCTGCCTAACTGATTTCACTTTAGGTCCAGGCAGCAGCTTGTATCTTTAATTGGATATAAAACTTTATTAGCAATAACGCAACATCTCTCATCTCGCTGATTAAACGAGCAGGCATATAAATGTAATAGACCGGAGATGAGCGGAGTGTAAATGGGGATTCGGCCATGGAGGAAATGCACTTCGGGACTAAGAGACTTTCTGGCACAAACGGCTGAGTAATGTTTTGCTGTTATCCCAGTCCCGCACACAATGCCCTCGGCGTGGGTGTGCTTTGTTTACCAGTTTGTTTAGAATTTAATTTTTTAAGTTCATTACTCTATGAATTATAAAGCGCCGTCTAATTGGCTTCACTGGGATTTGGATTGATTTGCATTTCAGAACGCCAGCACGAACACGTAATGCATCGCTTAAATCCTCAGGACTGCCGGAAAAATAGAAAAATAAATTAATAAAAGCCTTTATGAAAACGCCAGCGATAACATCTGTGATGAATGGATCGCTGTCTCTCATGTTCAGGGTCTGGCGGGTTTTGATGATGCTCTTCAAGGGAAAGCGCAGGCAGCAGTTTTATGAAAATGGCCAATTCTGTTTGACCGAGTGTATCTGACCAAAAGGGAACAGTTCTCATTTTATGATGCATAAACACCAAAATACTCTGCCTAAGAGCGCTGTTACTTCAGATTACCTGTGTTCGAGTAGCTCCTGACAGCTGCCAGTAAAAAACTGGCTGATTCTGGAATGATCTTCATGTTGAATGGGTTTGTTGAAAACATGTGAATTTATTGTTCTTGAGCCATATCTGCTTTTTCTCAAGAGATTGGCTCGAATCAAAATGTACTTATCCATTAAGAAGCAGTATTTGGCTCTGAAATTAGTTTCCAAGGGCATTTTTACCGTTATAAGAGCAGTTTTTATATTTACCTTATTAACACTGGAACTACCTATAACTGGATAACTAAGGGCCATAGTGAATATAAGACCGTACTAAATAAATTTTTTGACACATCATATTTACATTGGAAGCTTCTGTTGAGATTGTAGAATCAAGCTTTGAATATTGTGAATATTGTGAATATTTTATGATGTCATTATCCTAAAAAAATATATTTAAAAAAAATTGTAATAGCCTATAATTGTGTATGAATTACAAGGCCACGCACAGCGGTGTGTACCTCACTTTATCCACAGTGATAATGTTTATTTAAAAGACATGTCTGAAGTAAAGTTATGTTTTTGCAATTTAAAAGTTACATTTTGTTGTCAGCCTCCTTTCCTCTGCACACGACAAGCGACAGACCAGAAGTCATTCATATCCAATGGAGAGTAGTCCAAAAGTTCCGATCATCTCCGTATGCCTAAAATTCGGATCTGATTTGAGCTGCGGATACGTTGAAATATTTGAGCTCCTGTGACTAGACCGTATGCAACCGGCTGACCGGATGTGATGTATTCCAGTGTTGTCCAAGCAGGTCCGTGCGCACGAGACGATAAATACTAGTTTTTTTCGTTATTTATTGAGTAAGAAAAAAGTCTATATTAAAAAAACCTTTCTATTCAGAAATGAGTAATAAAGCGGTTTATCAGTTTCTAGTATTCATTCATTCATTCATTCATTCAACCATGGTGAATGCACGGACAATAAAGGCTCTTGTTTTTGCACTCCTTTATTTCGGACACCGTGAGAATGAACTTCTCTCCCATGGTGCAGTACAAAACTGAAAATTATGTGTGACTGCCACAAGAAGGCGTATTCCGACAGTCATGTCCGAATGTCATTTGCAATTGAAAGTCGGCTTAACGGTCAATATGGTGAATGAAGCCTCGCTTACTGGTACTTAATCTAATACTTAGTCACCTTTACTAAAATAATAGGAGCCAATCAGTGATCGACATAGAGTGATGATTCTCCGGTGTAGGGGCATTGACCAGACGTGAATTTCGTGTGATTCGTAAGTGTAGAAATGAAACTAAAGAGATAGTTGGTGTTTAATTGTGTTGGTGATTCCTAATATGATATCTAATCATAAGGTTGGCAAGCAATTTTGGAGAATTTGATGCTTCCCCATTTGAACAGAATGCCCAAGCATACTGCCCGAAAGACGTTTCAAAGATGGCTGTCGAGTGAAATGACTTGCCTTACAGGGACTTACTACTATACCCATACTATAATTATGGTTTTATTTAAACAAAGCTGTTTTATTTTTGGTAAAAATGATTGTCTCTGTAGTTCTAGTGTATATTTGATGTAATGTATGTCAAATACCATCAACCTGATTCACCAAGTAAAACATGTCCCTGGATTAACATCTTTGTTGATCCTGGAACAACATTCCAGTCAGCCAATCAGAATTAAGAGATATGTTTACAGTTTATGTTAAGTTCAAGCTTACGGTTAGGTTTATGCACTTGTACATGAGTGTTATCCAACTATTATTTCCCTCTGACTTTAATTTACAGTTATGGTTGGGTTTAGGGGTATGGAATAGGTATGGATTATATTTTCAAGCAAAAATCTTGATGTGTGTCAAATACTAAAGTCGACTGGATGTAGAATTCAGAACCCTTGTTTTTAGTGGCACTGGTGATTGTTAAATTAACTGCTTCCAGTGAATTATTTTTCATGTACATGTGACAATGTGATTTAAAACCATCCTTTTTAAAATATCATCCTTCACATCATAGTACTCACTACTCGTGGGTATTTTTAAAAGGGCTATTTTTACTTAAACTTTTTACGTAATATTTACAACAGATACTTTTACTCTACTTGCACTTCATTTTGGGCAAGTAAATGAGATAAATGCTAACCATAAAGTTCTGTTTCGCTCTGTGACAGCTATAATAGTTTTAAATTGACTGTACTTGCTTGAATCCTTCAATTCAAGACTATAATGACATTTATAATAAGTTTAATTTAAACGCTCTTGGTTGATTTTAGGCCATTTTTGTGGAATTTTTGCTTAACCCTTTAACTACCCCACCAAGTAAAATGGGATTGCATTTCTTAACTCCTAATGCCGCTAGTTAACACACTCAGTGCATTTTGTTTTTCAACACATCCTATAATTTCTAAAATATCAGCCTCTATCAAATGGTTGATATGTCAGTTTATGGTAAAAGTACCAAAGTTAATACATGTAAAAAATCTGAAAAAATGACGTGTTAGACCAATTTATTTAATAAAATATTTTAAATAAAACATTTTTGAATACTAAATCACCTTTTTTAAGTATGCCATGAAATATTTCAGATTGTCATTTAACATGCTTTCTTGTTTGAAGCCTGTTGAAGCATGAAAAAAAACATGCTTTTTTTTGTTTGTTTTTTAACTAACATCAAGTGAAGTGCAACAGGATTATGTTTGTATGATTTTTTTTTTTATTATTATTATTTTTTTTTTTTGTAAATTAACAATGCTGTGTAGTGTAAGCCATTATTTTAAAGCAGTCCTTTTTAAATGACTTTAATGGTCATTATGTAAAACAGTAAAAACATGGTCAACCGTTTGGTAGAGGGACAGTCAAGAGAAAAGGTGTATTTAATATACTAGTATACAGAGGTAGAAGGAGTACCGAAAAATCATACTAAAGTAAAAGTACCATTACTTGCCCAAAAATGTAGTGCAAGTAGAATCTGTTGTAAATATTACTTAAAGTATGAGCAATAAGTAGCCCTTTTAAAAGTACTCAAGAGTAGTGAGTATTATACTGTGAAAGACTGATATTTTGGAAAGGATGACATTTTTTTAAAGGATGCAATTTATGGAGCGATGTGTAAACGTAACATTCTGTAGTGCATTTATTTATTATTTAAGGCCATTTTGCAATTTTAGTCACCATAGATAAACATTCTTTATTTTCTCATCAATGACGATTGCTAACCATTGCTTCTAAAGATTTTGGACATTCTCTAAGATACTTTTAAGGCTTCCAAATGATTTGCTACATTTATAAAGCACTGTGTCTTGAGGTAGTTCAGTATGATGCGATTTACTTTCTTTTTGATTTGATTAGACAGAAATGATTTTTTTACTTAACCCCCATAGACAAGAAAAAAATTAAGTAGAGACGGCAGATTGGAGGAAAATAGTAAAAGTACAGATACAGCACTAAAAATGTACTCAAGAGAAAGTAAAAGTACACATTTTCAAAACTACTTAGTAAATTACAATTCTTGTGTAAAACTACTCAATTACAGTAATTTGAGTATTTTTAATTTGTTACTTTACACCATTGCTAGTATTTGCAAAATGATGCACCAAGTAGAATCTATTCAGTCTTGTATTTCCCTTTGATTTGATTTCAATCCACACGTCTTTGATGTTTTCTTAACACGCATCCACTTAGTGATGGTTTACTAATGTGTTATAATCCTCAACAGCATGGGTGTAAATCAGATCTTATGTATTTCAGAGGATTTAGAAATCCTGTCATCTCTGAATCATGGCTCAGGAGGGAGAATCCCTTACATCATTCAATTCAGATCCAAATGGATGAAGCCATTTAACAGAATTACTCTTGCTTTCTGAGCGCATCTGTAGCCATGCGCCATAACCATTCAATGGAGGCAGTGTCACCTACACCGGCTTCTCGCTGATCTGAAGTGATATTATTTGTTTATATTATGATTAATAATATTGTTTGGGGCTAAAAGCGAAGGGTGCATACTAATCGCATTTTGCTGATGTGGACATTTTTGCAGTGACATGGACCATAAATCACTGTTCCCCCAAGATTTTGTTACTTCTAATTTGTATGACTTGTGTTCCTGTTAGAGCTGGATAAACTAGCTTAATCTAGTTTGCTGGCAGATTTCTGAAATATGCTTCTGGAGAATGCTAATAACAAAAGTTTGAAATCGGAAAGGCATTGCTAACAGTGCCAGGTGTTGTGTGTATTAGTGTATTATGGATTGTATGAGAAGAATACTAATTCTGAAGCTTTTTAAAGTATGCTTTTTCATCTTTTATTCATAGATCGGATCTTGAACGAGGATATGAAGATTAAATTAGCTTAATTTATTAGTGGTGTTTGCTTAGCCAAGAATAAGAGATTTGAACAACACACGACTCATACCTTAGTGTTAATCCTTAGTACATGCTTTTATCAATTTTAACTAGTTATAAAAGTGTAAGCTGAGAAAGTGTAAGCTGACAATTGCTTCTATGCCAGGGCTATTCAATTAGTTTGTCATGGGGGCCAGTTCATGAAAACATCCCAAATGAGGGGCCGGAGAGATATGACTTGCAATATGATGACACAACAGCAATGTAAGAGCCCATATGCTGTATTTTTGCTCCTTAAGACACCCACGTTGGCTTTTTCTACATTAAAATGTTAATATGTTTTATTTTAAAACTATGTAACATCACTGCATTGTACAATGTGGCTTTTTTCACAAACAAATTCAAATGTTGTATTTCAAACACATTCATATGTTATGGTTTGAACTGCGTAACTATTAAAGATGCAACGATTATAGATTTTGGTTGTACGATTGTAGCCTGAAGAATAATCATGGTTTCTCGATTATAACGATTATTATGCTTTTATTAAATGAAAAAAACTACTAGTTTAAAAAGTTACAAGAAAACTACTTATATTATAAAGTGTTGTTTATTGTGGCTCAGTAAC
Source organism: Danio aesculapii (assembly GCF_903798145.1). NCBI lineage: Eukaryota > Metazoa > Chordata > Actinopteri > Cypriniformes > Danionidae > Danio > Danio aesculapii. The sequence goes on from NC_079444.1 coordinate 29,607,804, forward strand.
CAAATACAGCACAAAACATTAATAAAAAACAAACAATAGTACATTTCTCTCTTTGGACTTAAAAATAAATGAAAACATTTTTAATTTAAACATGAGTAATAATTTTGCAATGAAAATAAATGATAGAACAATGAATACATAAATAAAAATAAGAATAAATAAAAAATAGTATTTGTCAAATGTTAATTTAAGCTATATATTTGCTAAGAATTTAAATGAGCTGTTGTTAATATCTGCATTCATACATCATCATTTAAATAATTTGTAATAATTTGTCTAACGTATCTTTTGTTTACATTGCACTGAAAGCCACGCACAACTCTCACCACTACGGCATGAGATAATTTCTACTGTGTGCGCCTGGAAGGCGCGAGTGCGTCGATCTGCTTGTGAGCCATGCGCCTACGCTATTATGTAAATAAATAATGAACTTGCGTGCAGAAAAGACACAATATATCTATGGCCTGCTGCTATAGTTAATCCAGTGTGCCTGCGTATTAACAACGGTATAAGCTCGGAACTTTAAACTAGCACACAGGTGGCATAACTTTGTTTAGTTGGAGCAGTTTTGTTCCATGCAACAGAAATGCAGCGTTAAGAAGCCTTTACGATTAATTAACCGTAATGAATTAAAGCTCGCTTAATAGTGAAATCGGCTTATCATTGCATCCCTATTAACGATATCAGTGCATTGTACAAAAGGCCTTTTCTACAAACATATCCCAATGTTTTCTGCTGCCCGCACCACTCGCTTAATGTCAGCCTTCAACTGCAGCTCGTGCTGTATTGAACAGACGCACATTACTTCATAACTATAGCGACCATTTTTCGACTGAACTAAATTTATTTTTGATGTCTTGGTCGCACTATTTGGAGGGCTGGAACAAATTGCCTCGAGGACCGGGTTTAGCCCGCAGGTCACCAGTTGAATAGCCCTGTCCCATGCTAATGGAGGACTACTGGGACATGCCAAGCATGGGATGATAGTTGTTAGTTCCAATACACAGCTCCAATACCCATCTCTGCCTTATGCTTACAGTAACCATGTGCTTTACACCATATACAATTCATCTTCTTTGATTTTCTTTCTTATAACTTTGTCATGTTTGGTGTCATTTGACAGTTTATTACTTAAGCATTGTAGTGATGAAATCATTGATTTATTTCAATTTACAATTGTCATGTCCTGAGGGAGTATGTTAATATACTTCTCCCCTACTTTATCTCCTCAGCTTTGCCTTGAAGTTTAGCTGTTTTGGGGGGTTTGGTATTTCCCTCATGTCTGACAATGCTTTGCTCAGGGTACAAAAAGAACAGGTAACTGTTGATCTGGGAAAATAGCTTTTACTCTGCTTCTCCCGCACATCGATGCATAGCTGTAATGTGAAGTGGGTGCTGAAAACAGAGGTGCGGATCCAAATGCAGAGGTGGTCAGGCAAGCAACGTTCAACACAGGAGCAATCAGATGTATACAGGCAATCCAGAGTCGTGGTCATAAAACAGGCGGATGGTCAAAAAGGCAGAGATATGATTCACGCAGCGAATGCCCTTTCAGCTGCAACTCAGTACTGGGCAACATTCATACACACTCATTCACACACATACACTATGGACAATTTAGCTTACCCAGTTCACATATGCCACAAGTTTTTGGACTTTTTTGGACAAGGAAACCCACGTGAATACAGGGAGAACATGCAAATTCCACACAGAAATGCCAACTTACCCAGCCGGGGCTCAAACCAGCGACCTTCTTGCTGTGAGGTGATTGTGCTACCCACTGCGCCACCGTGCAGCCCCATATTTAAGCATGTAACTTAATAAACAACTTTGCCTGCTTTAAGGCCTTGAGATTTTTTCTCTTAATCAATGATGACAACAACTTTAATGGAGTTAATTACAATGAAGTGAGAAGAATAACTGATTTAAACACGCCTAAACATTGGTTCAGAATTGCAGCGTAAGCTTCAAGCCTTACAAAGTATATATATTTAAAAAATAGAATAAATATAATCACACTAGCTATTTTAACAGTGATGTAACTTCTTTAATTAATTTTTTAAATGGTTAAATACTAGGTAAAACTAATGTTTTAGCGTTGTTTTACTAAACTAGCATCCAAAAGAAAAAAAAACAAACTGTATTGTCATCATATGAATTATTAAAGCTTATCATTAAATATGTATGATCAATCTTAATGAGCTGGTGTTTAGGTTTAATGTATTCTTTGGCTGTTTACTGAGAAGCAAAATGTACTCTATAGATGTTAGATTCTCAGAAAAGCAGGGAAACTACGTCCGTGATTTGCTCTTTATTCCCTAGATGTCCTTCGCGATGCATTGTGGGACATGCGCTTCAGTGAACCGGCAAATAATGAAAGCATCTCATCATAACTTTGTCTTCTCTCTCTCGCTGGTAGTTGCCATTACAGCTGCATCTAGCATTGATAAATGGTGCAATTTCTGTCAGAACCCCAGCTTTGTAAACACAGAACTCATGATATACCAAGAATTTGCCAATTTCCCTTGGGAGATCACATCAGCTTTTCTTTAAAAAAAACAAAACAAATTTTCAGTGTTCACAGTTGTCTCATCTTAAAACTTCCCTAGAGGAGCTAACTTGGCCTTTAAGAGGGGCTGAAAATGAAGTAGAAAAGATTCGATTGCATTTGCTAAGCATATTGGGTTTACCGCTGTGATTCAGACAGTCAAAGGTGCAGAAGAGGCTGCTATCTGGAGACTCCATTGAGCCCCGGAGTTAAAAGGCCATCCAGTTCTCTTGCAGAGAGAGCGTTTTTGAGGACAGCAGGAGGTGTGTGTGTATCAATACATGTGTTAATGTTTCCGCTCGTCGGCTAAATTGCTCTGCGAGTGTTTCTCTGAGGGTGTGAATCTGAAGAAAGTCTATTGATTTCGTCGAATGGTTTTGGATATTTTTGAGGATGTTGATTGACCAGCGCCACCTATAGATTGGCAACATGGAGTGTAGAAACCTCGGTAGACATTCATGGTTTTAATTTAGAGGCCCCAGTCGTTGAACTTGATTTTTCTCCATGAGAAACAGAAATTGAGTGAAGGTAGGATGTATGGATGGATAGATGGATGTTTGGTTGGTTGGTTAGATGGATGGATGGATGAATAGATAAATGGATACATGAGTGGATATACAGATAGATGGAAATACATACAGTATAGAGAGAGAGAGAGAGAGATAGATAGATAGATAGATAGATAGATAGATAGATAGATAGATAGATAGATAGATAGATAGATAGATAGATAGATAGATAGATAGATAGATAGATAGATAGATAGATAGATAGATAGATAGATAGATGGATGGATGGATGGATGGATGGATGGATGGATGGATGGATAAATTCAATTCAATTCACCTTTATTTGTATAGTGCTTTTACAATGTAGATTGTGTCAAAGCAGCTTCACATAAAAGGTCATAGTAAATAGGAACAGTGTAGTTCAGTTTTTAGTGTTTAAGTTCAGTTCAGTTTAGCTCAGTTCAGCAGATGCTGGAAGCTGGCCTCAGTGAAGACTCGTCTGTCCCTGGAGCGTCACAGGAATCAGTTTCATGTTCTCCACTCCTCCATGACCACCACAGTAGCTGCTCGGGATACAGCTTGGTCCAGGATATGGAAACCTTGGGATCATCTCGCTGTTGGTCTTGGATCGAATTAGTGACTGTGCATAGTCTGAGGGCCTCGGGAAGAGTATCCCCAGGTGGAAATGGAAAATAAAGAGAATAATTAGCGTAGCTGCTGTTTATAGTGTAAATAAACAAGATGTGGAAACCCGCTAAGGGGTGCACTGAGTGTATGCTTTACTAAACAGAAAGGTCTTTAATCTAGTTTTGAATTGGGAGAGTGTGTCTGAGCCTCGGTCATTATCAGGAAGGCTATTCCGGAGTTTAGAAGCCATAAATCAGAAGGCTCAACCTCCTTTACTCGACTTTGCTATTCTAGGTACTACCAGAAGCCAAATTTTCTAGACCTGGTAAGAACTCTGGCAGCTACATTTTGTACTAATTGAAGTTTGTTAATAGAGGATGCTGGCCAGCCAGCAAACAGTGCAGTACAGTAGTCCAGCCTAGAAGTCATAAAAGCATGGACTAGCTTTTCTGCATCTGAGATGGATAGCATACTTCTTAACTTAGCGATATTTCTCAGATGAAAGAAAGCAGTTTTTATGGTAGATAGATAGATAGATAGATAGATAGATAGATAGATAGATAGATAGATAGATAGATAGATAGATAGATAGATAGATAGATAGATAGATAGATAGATAGATAGATAGATAGATAGATAGATAGAGTATACGAGTATTGTTACACTCTTAATAGACAGTCAGACAGAGATCCTAAAGTAGTGATAACTTCCTGATAGGCCCACGTGGAATCTGTGTGTCCAGGAATCCACAGATTACCAATTTTTTTCTTGAGTCTATAGATTTACATATGTAAATGTGTGCAAATATACACTCACCGGTCACTTTATTAGGTACGCCTTACTAGTACCGGGTTGGACTCCCTTTTGCCTTTAGAACTGCCTTTATCCTTTGTGGCATAGATTCAAGAAGGTACTGGAAATATTCCTCAGAGATTTTGGTCCATATTGACATGATAGCATCACACAGTTGCTGCAGATTTGTCAGCTACACATCTATGATGCGAATCTTCCGTTCCACCACATCTCAAAGGTGCTCTATTGGAATAAGATCTGGTGAATGTGGAAGCCATTTGATTACTCATTATCATGTTTAAGAAACCAGTCTGAGATATTTTGCACTTGACATGACATGATGCGTATAAAGGGACATTAAGGGATGGACATGGTCAGCAACAGTACTCAGGTAGGCTGTGGTGTTGACACGATGCTCAATTGGTACTAATGGGCCCAAGTTAACCAGGAATCACTTCCCATCAAATGTGTTGTTGAACTCTTGTGTACAGAACAAGATTAAGCTCTGAAAAGGAAAGTGACGGCTGTATTTAGCTGCACAGCATGTGTGTCCATTAGATGACGTATAACAGGATTAATGATACTCTTTAAAGGACACCTTTAAATGCTCTTACTGAAAACAACTACGTGTTTGCATGTTAACAGTCATCTAGAAATCTCTGAATGTCCAGACTGTGTTAAAGAACAAAAATCTTTTAAGGTGTTTTTGCTTTTTTGCTCTCTGTTCAAGACTGAGAGCTGCAGAAACTCTGCAATTCCTTTGCTTTATTGAAGTTGAATGTAGTTATTTTGCCATCTGACTGGAGCGTACCACACCAACCCATTATAAACGACAGCTGATATTTCACGTGGATGAGGCTGCCGGCACATTTTCATATTCATAACGCTCTTACGGCAGAGGAGGGAATGAAAGAAGGGAGGAAGAGTAACACAAGGTGACAGTGAATAAATGGCATTTTGTGGAGATGTGTGAGGAGCTGCATGTGAAATGCCAATTGCTCCTCAGGTATTGTGAATGGAAAACGAGTGTAATCTGTTTGGTTTGTTTTCCTGTTTGGCTCTGAGCTGGAAATGATAAACAGTGGCTGTTTGTAATCTGGGGCTGAGGTGCTCGGGGAGGCAGACAGGAGTCTCTATCAGTGTTTTGCAGCCGGTCGAGAGAAAGGGATGAAGGAGAAGTCTGGAGGATGGAAATGTGAGTGAAAAGATTGAGAGTTAAATGACGAGGCGTTTAATGCACTCAGCCCTCCTCTGAGCCACACATTACTCGAAATAAATCTATGTGGAGAGTCAAATACCTGCTAATCAGAATATCATTATTATCTTCTGACTCTAGATCAGCTGTCACAGATGGTCATCTGAGCGATAGCTGCAGTTACGATGTACAGTATAAGCTGGAATAATGCAGAGCTATTTAATATTTATTTATATTAGGGCTGGGCGAAAGGGCGAAATGCAATCTCTATAATTATTTACCATATTTCCGATAACGATATATATTTCGATAAAAGGTGTTAATGCTTCCAGATTTGAAAGAGTACCCCGACAATAACTGATGCCACAAAAATTAGAGGGTTCATTAAATGGCATAACATTTTCAGCTCTTAGATCAATACAGAGTAAAAATAAATCCAGAGTTTATTATTGTTATTGACATAAATATTATCGTGATTGGATATAAAATTATTTATCGATCCAGCCCTAATATATATATATATATATATATATGCTATTGGTAAAGTCCCCATAAAATTGTTGTTGTTCATGTTTTATCGGAGTAGTGTTTGCTATAAATTGTTTCCCTCTTTTGAAAATAATGTGTAGTCATTTTTAAATAATTTAAATGAATCTTTATCAATTATTGTTTCATGTTAACTTTAATCTTGTGTTTTTACAGTGCTCAGCGTAAATGAGTACACCCTCTTTTGAAAATGAAAATTTTTATCCAATTTTTAGTGAATATAGGCAATAATATTTGGTGCATATAAACAGCACAGTTTTATTAAACCGTCATAGCTATTAAAATAAGAGTTTCAAACAAGATATTGCAAAACTAAATTACAAACTACAACATTTTGATTAAATTTGATATGTTTTATGTTTCTCTTGATTTTGTTTCCTGTTCATTAGAATTGTATTTAATATTTCGCCCAAAAATATTTCTTTTGCACCGTGATCTTTTTTTTCTTTCCTAATTTTTCTTTTACTTTTTTAATCTAGTTTATATACCCAAATATATAATTGTAAAGCATCATATGTAAAATATTAATTCATTAGAGAGTGATCTGTGAGGGGTGTTCTCGTATATGCTGAGCACCATAAATAAAACTCATGTTTTTAAATAACTGATTGCATATTCATATCTTATTATTATTATAAAATATTGCAATATTTATTTTGATCTGTTTGTTTTGTTTTAGAAATGAATAAAAAATAATTTGTTAAATATCTGGTTGACCATAACATTATTTTTATCAGTCATAGAATTATTAGGGATTTTAGATTTGTACTTAAAATGTTTTTTGTTTGTTTTCAGAACTTGCTCATAGTTTAAGCATTACAGTGAAACTTTAAATACTGTTCCACATTTCAGTTAAATATTGCATTTTCAAGTAAAATGCTAAACAGTCCAATAATTTATTCTACAGAATGTTTCTTTCTTTTTCATTTATATCAATTGCTTTACTGACTACACTGTAAAAATGCAATTCCTTCATGTTGTCCCAATACAAATTGATTAAGTTAACTTAATTGTTGCGGCACAGTGGCTTATTGATTAGCACTGTTACATCACAGCAAGAAGGTTGCTGGTTTGAGTCCCGACTGGGCCAGTTGGCATTTCTGTGTGGAGTTTGCATGTTCTCCCCGTGTTCGCGTGGGTTACTTCCGGGCGCTCCAGTTTCCCCCACAGTCCAAAGATGTGCGCTATAGGTAAATTGGATTAACTAAATTGGCCATAGTCTATGAGTGTTTGTGAATGCGAGTGTGTATGGGTGTTTCCCAGCACTGGGTTGCTGCTGGAGCTTACATTTTTACTATTGTCACCTTTTTCTTCTTTATAAGTTGTGCAAAACAATCATCACTCAGCGTTTGTACTACCTCTTTGCTTCATTTAGAAGTCTGACATGTTTGATATGATTCATTTGTTCAGTTAAAATACTTGCTTTGAATTTTCAGTTCTTCTAATTATAATAAATGCATTATTAGAAGCACAACAGAGTCTGAATAGCTTAAACAGTGTATAATTAAACAGTTTTTTTTATGCATGGCTTTAAAAAACTGAATACTATTTTTAAACTATTATTTCTACATTCTGTAAAACCTACAATGGGGTTCAAGCAAAAACTTGCATTCAGTTGCATTCAGTGGATGAAAAAATAAAAATAGGGTGCCATCTAGTGGTAAAAAAGTGGATTACTTTCCTGGTTGTTCACATCTTAAAAAGAGCAAAGAAAACAGGAACTGTTGTTTGCTTGAGGTCTTTCGGTTAGTAGTTTATTGCTGCAGATGTTTATTAACAAGGGTGGCTTTATAATATCTGACGGGAACTACTAAACACGTGAGCTCTGTTTCTTTATCATTAGATTAATCATAAGATCAGATGAACTTGATCTGAATTCGCCAATTTTTTATAGTCAAAAGGTGTATTTGTTTTGTAGCATTTCTTCATTGTCAGAATAAAAACCATCATAATAGGAAGCTCTACTTCCTGCTTCGCTACTGTTCGGACGTCTTTGCCTACTGCTCCGCTCTCTGCTCACTTGCTTTTATATCTTAAACCCTAATTTTAACTTGAGCCTATCAGCACAGTGCTCAAACGACACAGCTTGAAGATCAGCATCGATTCTACAAACTTTCTGGAATATAGCTTTACTAACAAGAGGGGAATTATCGTCTAAACAATCCTCCCGCCACCAGCTATCAGCTGCTCACATTCCTGAGACGGGAAAACACGGCTGTGAAAATGCCTCTGGATCGGATTAATTCAGATTCTCACTGCTGTACAAACTGCCACAAACTTCTACAAAAGATTGCAGTTCTTGAAACAAAGTTACTTGCGATCCAACCAGAACTGCAGCGTCATTGTGGACGCTCACAGCAAATAGCCGGTGAGTCCCATAAATCTATTCCTACCACTATTTCGAGCACTGAAAAACAGATTAAAGCTGTTGAAAATGAGCATTGGCATAAACAAGGTGCGAGACCAAAGGGTACTCGTGGGGTCAGATCATATGCTGCCGCATTAGCGTCCTCTACCCCAAATACAGCTCGGACTCAAATACAGCTTGAGAACAGATATGAAGTACTGAGTAATATGGGTGAAGAATCCCCAAATGCAGTCAGACAGAGATCGCATGACTCAGCAGCTAACTCTGCATGGAACAGAGGCTCAAGGCCGACTAGACAGCGGCATTCTGCTCCGATCGCACCTGAGATAAGAACACTAGTTGTAGGAGATTCAATAATCAGGAATTTTAGGAGCAAATCTACAATGACATACTGCTTCCCTCATGCAACAGTTTCTGATGTAAACAAAGAACTTAAGGAAATTCTGAAAAAGCACAAGACTGCAAAACGGATCATCATCCATGTGGGGAAGAATGATATTCGAAAGGAACAGTCAGAACTGCTCAAGAGAGATTTCTGTGAGCTCTTGGAAACAGTTGAAAGAGTGAAAATTCAGCCGTTCATCAGTGGGCCACTCCCTGCAAGAGGGACAAACATGTTTTCACGGCTGCTTGGTCTAAATGTATGGCTGCAGAAAGCATGTAACTGGAAAGGACTGAATTTTATTGACAACTTCAATCTCTTCTGGAACCAAAGACAACTGTTGACATCAGACGGCCTTCACCCAAACAAACTTGGTGCAAAGGTGCTAAAGGACAATATCTTCTTCTCCCTCCATCATCCATCAGCTGTATGTACCACTGACCTCAATCCAAATGGCACATACACACCTAGCATCTGTCCGGATGACCACAGGACCTCAAATCAGCTCCCGAGTGGACTTGGGGTTGACGCATCCCAGTTACCAACCAAAAAGCGGCCTGCTCCACAACCACCTCTGAGCCCACCTGGAAGAGCCCTCCGACATTTGCCCCACCGCCAGGGCCCAAACAACAACGCACCATCTTCAGCTGGTGAACAAAACTGCTCTCCATGATGTGTCTCGGGTGCCTGCTTAGATAACAGTGTCTTTATCAGATGTTTACAGAACAAGCAGGAACCCAGTGTGCCTGTAGCTTTCTCTACACATATATGTGTTGTATTACGTGACAGAAAACCGAAGACTTTTTCAGGCCGTATAGCAAATCACTCAAATCTTGTGTCTATTAAATATAAATCTGAGACTACTGTAGCAGAAACAGCTAAAACTGTTAAGTTAGCACTTTTAAACATCCGATCACTCAACAATAAGTCACTTTTAGTCAATGATTTTATCAGCTCAAATTGCCTTGATTTTATGCTTTTAAATGAAACTTGGCTAGATGACAGCTGTAGTGCAGCAGTTCTGAATGAAACAGCTCCTTTAAACTTTGACTTTTTGAGTGTTTGCAGAGCCAATAGGAGAGGTGGAGGCATTGCTGCCCTGTTTAAAGATGTCTATGAGTGTAAACAAGTGTCATTTGGTGACTTTTTGTCTTTTGAATATCTGAGTATAGCACTAAAAGGTGCTCCACGTATCTTACTGATCATTATCTACAGACCTCCAAAATATTCTCCAGCTTTTATTGATGATTTTACAGAGCTGTTATCAATAGTAACCTCTGAATTTGACTATTTTACCATTGCTGGGGATTTTAATATTCACATTGATAATCCAGAAATCAATGCTGCAAAAGAACTGATGACTGTTTTGAACACTTTTGATCTGACTCAGCATGTTCAAGAACCCACACACAATCGTGGACACACTCTTGATCTACTTATAACTAAGGGTTTACACATTTCATCAACTGTTGTTAAGGATGTTGCACTATCTGATCATTTCTGTATTTTCTTTGATATATTGATCACTCCAGCTATTAAAGACAGATCTGTCTCTGTCAGAAAGAGATGCATAAATGAGAACACTAATGAGCAGTTTATGAAGGCCATATCGCTAGCACCAAGTATATCTGCAGACTCTGTTGATTTTCTCCTTGATTTGTTTAATTCTAAAGTTAAGAATGTCATAGATGACATTGCTCCTGTTAAAGCCAAGAATATAACTAGCAGCCAAAGGGGATCTTGGACGAAGTCCCCAAAATTAAAAATGACGAAAAGACAGTGCAGAAAAGCTGAGCGTATGTGGAGAAAGACGAAACTAGTAGTCCATTATAATATCTATAAAGACAGTCTTCGTGCTTTTAATATGGAACTAAAAACTGCTAGGCAGACTTTCTTTTCAAGCCTTATAAACAGCAACGTAAACAATGCTCGTAAACTCTTTGCAACGATAGAGAAACTCACAACCCCCCCCAGTCGGATTCCCAGTGAGCTACTCTCTGAAAGCAAATGTAATGAGTTTGCTCATTTCTTTACTGACAAGATCAATAATATCAGAAAGGCAATCAGCTCATCCAATCAGCCAAGTTGTGTCGACGTCAGACTAGCTCAACCACAACTTAAGAAATCAGACATTATGTCCGATTTCATGGCAATTAATGGCAAAATCTTAGAAGAGATCGTGCAAATTATGAAAACATCAACCTGCAGTCTCGACACGCTCCCCACATCATTCTTTAAAACGGTGTTGACCTGCTTAGAAATGGATCTTCTAAAAGTGGTAAATGCTTCACTTCTCTCAGGGAATTTTCCTAACTCACTTAAAACTGCAGTTGTTAAACCCCTCTTGAAGAAGAGCAACCTGGATAACACCATATTGAGCAATTACAGGCCCATCTCAAATCTCCCTTTCATTGGCAAAATCATTGAAAAAGTTGTCTTTAACCAGGTTAACAAGTTCTTAAACTTCAAGGGGTGTTTAGACAATTATCAATCTGGTTTCAGACCACATCACAGTACAGAGAGCGCCCTTATAAAGATAATCAATGACATCCGCCTAAATACAGATTCAGGCAAACTAACAGTGCTGGTACTGCTCGATCTCAGTGCTGCATTTGACACTGTCGATCACAGCATACTTCTGGATAGGCTGGAAAACTGGGTTGGGCTGTCTGGGACGGTCCTCAAATGGTTCAGATCTTACCTTGAAGGAAGAGGTTACTATGTCAGTATAGGTGACCATAGGTCAGGGTGGACACCCATGACATGTGGAGTCCCACAAGGCTCGATTCTGGCACCACTCCTGTTCAACCTTTATATGCTCCCTCTGAGCCAAATAATGAGAAAGAACCAAATCTCCTACCACAGCTATGCTGATGACACTCAGATCTACCTAGCCTTACTGCCTAATGACTACAGCCCCATTGACACCCTCTGCCAATGCATTGATGAAATTAACAATTGGATGTGCCAAAACTTTCTTCAGTTAAACAAAGAGAAAACTGAAGTCATTGCGTTTGGGAACAGAGATGAGGTTCTCAAGGTGAATGCGTACCTTGGCTCTAAGGGTCAAACAACAAAACATAAGGTCAAGAATCTTGGTGTGACTCTGGAGTCAGATCTGAGTTTCAATAGTCATATCAAAGCAGTTAGTAAATCAGCATACTATCATCTCAAAAATATTGCAAGAATTAGATGCTTTGTTTCCAGTGAAGACTTAGAGAAACTTGTTCATGCTTTTATCAGCAGCAGGGTGGATTACTGTAATGGCCTCCTCACTGGCCTTCCCAAAAAGACAGTCAGACAGTTGCAGCTCATCCAGAACGCTGCGGCCAGAATTCTGACCAGAACCAGGAAATCAGAGCACATCACACCTGTCCTCAGGTCTTTACACTGGCTCCCAGTCACATTTAGAATAGATTTTAAAGTATTATTACTGGTCTATAAATCACTAAATGGCCTAGGACCTCAATACATTACAGATATGCTCACTGAATACAAACCTAACAGATCACTCAGATCTTTAGGATCAAATAGATTAGAAATCCCAAGAGTTCAGTCAAAGCAGGGTGAATCGGCTTTCAGCTACTACGGCCCTCGTTGCTGGAATCAGCTTCTAGAAATGATCAGATGTGCTCCAACATTAGGCACATTCAAATCAAGACTGAAAACACATCTGTTTAGCTGTGCCTTTACTGAATGAGCACTGTGCTACGTCCGACTACTATGTTTTTCTCTTCTTTTTAATTCTTTTATAACACATTTTATCAGCTTTTATTTTATTTTTATTCTTACCATTTTTATGTTTGTTTTTATTTCTCTTATAATTGTTTCTTTTATTCCTGTTTATGTAAAGCACTTTGAATTGCCACTGTGTATGAAATGTGCTATATAAATAAACTTGCCTTGCCTTGCCTTGCCTTGCCATAATATGTGACCCTGGATTACCTTATGAAACCTTATGTTGCATGCATGGCTATATTGTTGGAAAAGGACAAAAATAAATACACTGGATGAGTCAAAATAATGGATATAATAAATATGCTAAAATCATTAGAATATTAAGTAAAGATCCTCGTCCATGAATTCTGTTCTGCAAATCTATTAAAGCCTAAATTTTGAATAGTAATGTGCACTGCTAAAAACGAAGATTGGACAACTCTAAAAGTTATTTTCTAAATATTTCCATTTTTTTATCTTTTAACCCTCTGATTTCAGATTTTCAAATAGTAGTAAACCAGTTAAATATTGTCCTATCAACATACCATACATTAACAAAAGAATGTTTATTCGGTTTTAGATGATGTATAAATCTTTATTTTCAATAATGGACATTTATGACATTTAGGAATCTATTCACCTTATTCTCCACGTACGAGTTTGAATGTCTTTGGCTCGAGACTTCTGGTCTCATTCACTTCCATTCATTTTTAGATGTTAAAAACAGTTCCATCTGCTGCTTGATGTTGCAAACTGATATTTTCTTATTATATGATTCTGCTTTGTCTGTATCGTCATGCACAAATGCGTGTTTGTAGAGCAAGTAGTTTGACAGTTTCCTGCAGTTTATCATTTCTAGTAATTTGTCCCATAGGCAACTGAATCAGAAGTTCTAAACAAACGAGTGCACTTCCGCATTGAAGAATAAGGTCAATAGTAATAATAATAATAATAATAATAATAATAACAACAACAGGGAGTGACAGAGTGTCTCAAAAAGCTGTACCATTCCCAAATCTGTTTCTCTGAACTACATTTTCAAAAAGTAGTAAATCAATAGTTTATTTGTTAAACAAAAAAAGAAAAAGATAAATATATATGCTTAAAACCTAATTAAACTAAAAACTATACCAATCACATTTTTAAAAATTATTCAGTTATTTATTTGTTTATTTATTTTATTAATGGACTCCATTTTACAAGAAAGTGCTATTAAAACTTTCCACTTTTACCTCAAATTTCATGATTATTTTAATATGTTTTGTTTCCTTTCTTGGTAGTTATTTGTGAATTTTATTAGCAGGTTCTCTGCCAAAAGTGGTGGGGAGTAATTTGTTAAAAAGCAGGATTAATGACACAATCAGGATCATCACACACCGATTACATGTTCACTTGATCAACTACTGATGCAACTAGTTAATCTTCTGCTGGCAAGGTTTTTAAAAAAAGCTAATTTAATGCGAGATTATCATGGATTCTTAAAATGTCTGAAATTTCACAAAATGTTAGGCCTTTAAAGGTCTTAAATTTACTGAACTATTGTGTTGTAGGTCTTAAATCAAATAAATGAATCTTAATTTTTCTTTATCCATGTAAAGTTACCCAATCAGGCCAACAACCATCCAATCACCAAACATCCATATCAATAAAACTTTTAACAAAACTCTATTTATAACTAATATTATGATAGCTAATTTAACAGCTTTATAACCAATATAGTTTTATTATCTTCATTACAATAACATTTGTTTTAAAGTTCTCTGTTTGTTTATAGACCATATACAGTAGGGTGATGGACACTGACCTGGATAGACTGTTGTGCACATATTTAGTTAAAATAGTGTTGGGATAATTTATCAATTCCATGCGTGTTCAATAAAAAAAGGAAAAAAAGGAGAGGTTTTTCTTCAATGTCAAACATATTTGTAATGTATTGGATGCAAATGAATAATTCGATTCACAGAATTCTGGTATCTTCAATGCAATACAAAAGTTGCATTCAGGAAGTGCGCAACAGTTTTCATCTCCTGACTCCTGACATCTCCTGAGTTTAGTGAAATTTGTCACTTGTCAATCATTCTCTGGTCCTTTATTGGACGCACCCATACATACATCCTTTTTTTCTATGAATTCTCTGCTCAACATTAAAAGCATAAGACTTTCTCCGCTTGGTTAGGCCTTCTCAACTACACATGTTCTGTTTTCAGTTTTAACACATATATGCTGACAGGAAGTTTAGCTGCAGAGCTCAAGTTAATTTTAGACAATCAGGCCTTTGCATCTCTATCAGCTCCAAGTACTTCTGCAAAAATGCTTCATTAGTGCAAAGAATGCAAAGAACATCACACTCAACAGAAGTTCAGTTAATATATCACCTTTAAGCAAAACAAATACAGTTGTTTAATGAAAAGTAAACCTACAAAAACCTTTGTAATTCCTTTTTCCCAACAATAGTTTTAAGGTTATCTTGGGGGGAAAAGGAGTATGTATGCAAGGTTTGCTTGTTTTGACATTATTTAAAACATGTGGCTAAGAAATAACTCATTAGAATTTTTGATAGTGTAAGTAAAAATCATTTCCGCTGTTACCAACTGGGCCATTAGGAAATATTCGTAGCATTTGACCCTCTATAAGTCTTAAATTTCACTCATAATGTTCTTAAAAAGGTCTTAAAAGTGTTGAATTTGACCTGGTGAAACCTGCAGAGACCCTGTAATGATTATACACCATTAACATTTTCATGTAAAATTTACAGTAGCTTACTGGCAGCAGTTTGCTATTTACATTTACAGCAGCATTTATCTTGCTGTATATGTATTTGCAGAATGGTATGTGTATTGTTACTGTAAAATAGACAGTCATTTTCACAATGCAACTTTAAAATACAGTAACATACTGCATAACTGTCCCACAGTAAAATATAGTTCATATTATAGTTAAATACTGTGTAATTTACACAAATCAGTGCAAAAAACAACAACAACGTGTTCACATTTGGTGTGCTGCAGCCTGGCTTAGTTTGTTTGTCTTTATGGCCTGAAGAGCGTCTTTGAGTCAAACAGACGTGCTGGAAGATGTTAAAGTGGCAGTGAGAGAGAAAGAAGGCCTGCCTCATAACTAGGTCAGAGAGAGAAGCTAGTGCTAACGGATTAGCCTTCTGTTCTAGAATAGCTCCATCTCCAGAGTTGTCTGTTTGTATTATCATCTGTAAACTCACAGATTGTGTACGGCCACATTTCAAGTGTATCTGACAGACGTGTCACAGCTCAGGGTATCTGCTGCTTTGATTGGTCACACTTGACAGGATGATGGCCCACTGTCAGGATCCTGTGACTAACTGAAAGAGCGCGAGATATGTGGATCCGACTTTTTTGGAACATTTGAACACTGTTTGGATTATGTTTCAGCACTGTCTGGGATTCACAATCTGATTGAGACATATACTGCTGGTCAGAAGTCTAAAAGATTGTTTGTGTTGAAGATAACTGCTTAATTTATTACATAACATAACTTTACAAATGAGCATCAGTGGCGCAGTGGGTTGCACGATCGCCTCACAGCAAGAAAGTCGCTGGTTCGAGTCCCGGCTGGGTCAGTTGGCATTTCTGTTTGGAGTATGCATGTTCTCCCCCTGCTGGCGTGGGTTTCCTCCGGGTGCTCCGGTTTCCCACACAGTCCAAAGACATGCGGTGCAGGTGAATTGAATAAACTAAATTGGCTGTAGTGTATGTGTACGTATGTGTGTGAATGTGTGTATAGATGTTTCCCAGTATTGGGTTGCAGCTGAAAGGGCATCCGCTGCGTTAAACATATGCTGGATAAGTTGGCGGTTCATTCCGCTGTGGCGACCCCAGATTAATAAAGGGACTAAGCTGAAAAGAAAATGAATGAATGAATAATACAGAGTTTTCATAACTTATTCAGGGTATCCCCAAAGTCTTAAGTCTTAAATTGTCTTAAAACTCAAAAGCTAAATTTTAGGCCTTAAAAAGTCTGAAATATTGTGTTGTAGGTCTTAAATCTTTTTTTAACAGGTCTTAATTTTCTTTTGTTTACATATAGTTGGCCATTAACACCCATACAATCACCAACAATCCCAATATCAATAAAACTTGTAACTTTTATATAAAACAGCATTTAATTACGTTCCTTACAGTAACATTTGCTTAAAGTTCTCCATTTATTTACTACTGAGGATACTGACCTATATATTTATTATTATTAATTAATTATTATTGTATTATTATATTATAATTATAATATATTATTTTATTATATGTATTAAAGTATAATCATTTTTAGATAGGGCAAGAGAAAATCTTTTTCATTTGGATTATTTGAGAAAAATCCCTAGCATTAAGCCCTGTCTAAGTCTAAAATTTTATTCATAATGATCTTAAAAATGTCCTAAAGTCTTAAATTTAACTTGATAAAAGCGGTGGAAACCCTGTTAATATAATGCATGTAATTAAATTAAAGTGCTACTATATATTATAATGTTATAATTAATGTTATTAACATCATAATTGTTTGTTGATTATCATAATTATAATAAATTGTTATTAATGTTATTAAATCTGTTTTATTTAAAATCATAAAGGGATTTATTTAAAACAAAAGATAAAATTAAATATTTTACAAACATTCCTAAACATTTTTTAAAGCTATTTTAAATTGACGCATGTGAATTTTATTTAAATAAATTTTAATAATAAACACTATTCCAATAAAAATAAAAATAATTTTATGGCGATATCATAGCAAATATATAAAAAATAAATCAATAATAAATATTTAAAACTAGCCATATGTTATATTTTTTTAATATACTCAGTAGCACATACTGTCTGTCATAGTATATACTGTATGAAGCGTGAGTGTGTGAGGCTGTGCGTCTTCTCCGTTTCTAGGAAACCGGTCAGAAATGGGACAAATAAGCTCATAAGTGGAGCAGCCCCCAATAGATGTCAGCCATTGTAGCTCGACTGCACTGTAGACGGTTTTGGACAGACCCAGGAGTGTGGACGCGTCTGCTTGTGTGTGTGTGTGCACGAGTTGTGTGTATGTTTACACCATCGGTGGAGATGCTGAGCCCAACGGACTCTGAGCTCATGTATTATCTGAACTGTGTGTACAGGGAGCCCAGGAAGATCGTCCTCCACAAGGGCTCCACCGGACTGGGCTTCAACATCGTGGGAGGAGAAGATGGAGAAGGCATTTTCGTCTCCTTCATCCTGGCTGGAGGGCCTGCCGACCTCAGTGGAGAACTGCGCAGAGGAGACCAGATCCTGTCTGTAAGTGGACACCATGAAATAAACACAAATGTTGAACTGTTTATCATGAGCTGATAATGTCACAGTCATCATCACAGGGTGCGTCGGTCTTAGTGGTTGCTTTTCAAATGTGGGTTTAGCATTTGTTAGTAATACATAATATATGTTCCAAAGATCATGGAACGATTTCATATTTGTGCAAAATTAATCTTCGCACCATTTGGGAGGAGACTTTTTACGTATAATGTTCAAATTGTAATAATAGCTCTTTTATATGACCTTCATTCTTTAACTTTTATATTTGAGTGTTGCAGTTGTGAGCATTCTTGGGCAAGCAGGCCTAAATGTTTTAGGAGGTAATAATTAAATTAAAAATTATTGTTTTCTATAGTATGAACAAGTATATTAGCATTTAGATAATTTATTTGCGCGAAATAACAATAGGTTAATATAATGTATTCTATGTTTTGTACTTTAAATATTGGAGAAAGAAATTAAATATATAAACTATTTAAAATAAATACATAAATAAATAAAACACACACACACACACATATATATATATATATATATATATATATATATATATATATATATATATATATATACACATATATTTGAAGTCAGAATTATTAGCCCCCTGTTAAGCCAATTTGTTTTCAACCCAATTTCTGTTTAACAGAGAGAAGACTTTTTTTTTAACACAATTCTAAACATAATAGTTTTAATAACTCATTTTTAATAACTGATTTATTTTATCTTGCCATGATGACAGTAAATAATATTTCACTAGATATTTTTCGAGACACTTCTATACAGCTTAAAGTGACATTTAAAGACTTAACTAGGTTGATTATGGTAATTAGGCAAGTTATTGAATAACGATGGTTTGTTATGTAGAAAAATAATAAACAGCTTAAAGAGGCTAATAATTTTGACTTTAAAATGTTTTTTAAAAAATTTAAAACTGCTTTTATTCTAGCTGAAATAAATCAAATAAGAAAACATATTATCAGACATACTGTGAAAATTAAAAGGGTTTAATAATTCGGATTTTTACTGTATGTGTGTATATATATATATATATATATATATATATAGAGAGAGAGAGAGAGAGAGAGAGAGAGAGAGAGAGAGAGAGATTTGGTTCTCAGAAATAACGAACATTTTCAGTTGTTGAGGCATGGTTATTCCAACATATATTTATTTCTTAAGTTTAAGTTAAAAGATTACATGAAGTAATTAATTAGTTTTTTTTTTTATTAAAACGAATAATTCAATTCAATTTTAAGTAGATTAAACATAGAACTATCAAATTGTCCAAATCTAATTTAAGAATTTTGTTGTTTCATTTTATATAAGTAGTTTGAACAAAGAGCAGACATCATTTTTAAATGTAATTATTGTATTATATATAAACATTTCCTCAGTATTTACAGTCAGAAAACATGGAATATTACATATTGACATACTATCATTTTCTAAAAATAAATGATTATGTGAAATTCTGAATGTTTTTGTAAAAACATTTTACTCAAAACGTACTGATTAATAACAATTCCATAGAACAAATAACAAGCTTAAGTGGTCTCCTCAAGTTAATAGTGCAAAACGTGCTGAACAGCAGGTGGCGCCATCACAACATTTTGTGAACCCTACAGATCATAACCCAAAAACACTTTCCTTTTTTGTTGCTTAAATTGGGTCTATTCTTAACTCAAAACTCCACCATTACCACCATTCCTCTATCTGGATTTTAATTTCTCTCCACACAAGTTTTTTACCCCAGATATTCCGCTAAAATTTTTTGGCAGTGTTTTAATTGCACCTCTCAGTGAAACAACCCAGAGCAGCAATCCTCTCCAGTAGCTGCTTTCCTGTTACTGATCTCATCATTTATGTTGATCAGAGCTTCATCAAAACGCACTGGTCGTAATCAGACCCTCCATCCTGATTCTTGCCGCAATTACTGTCGCTGCCACTTGAGTGGAGAGCAATCACGCTCTGCCTCCTCAGGACACTGATTAGAAAAGCAGAAAGAACAAGAGAGAGCAGAGAAATAGAGAGGGAGGGAAAAGATAATGGAGTGCTGCCCTGATTTGGAGTCTAAGAATAGATGTGGTGCACCTCCTGAGTTCACACTGTTAAATGAGCATTAGGACAGGCTGGAGGCACCCCGAGACACACACACAAACACGCACACACTCCCACTATACTGCTGTGATCTCATGTTGACTTGTGTTTGTGGTCCTAAACCTGGTGTCACACTAGATCATATTTTGTTAGCTGAATTTAATTCGAAATGATATAAATCACATTTGTTAAAGGGGTGGTCAACATTTGTTAAAGGGGTGGTCAACTACAATATCATATTTGAAATTTTTGTTGATATGTAATATAGCTGTGTAAACATTAACAACATCTCTGAATGTAATACGGCCAAAGATCAATTGACATTGGCTTTTACAGAGTTAGCTTAGCGAAGCCTACAGCGAATGAAGTTTGGGGACTACAAAAAAATACATCCGGGTTAGTGAGATCAAAAATGCTTCAGGCGCATTTACCATGCTCATACACCCCACGCAGCGAAGGTACGTGTCCAGAGGCTCTGTAATGTTATAGCAGAGAAAGCTAAAATGGCGTCCTAATGCTGCTATTTCAACAGAGCTTGTTCTGTTTCTGTATTTAGGCTTCCAAAGGACACGCACAAAGATAATTAGTTAAAATTAGTCTAGAATTAGTTAGAGAATAAGTTCCAGAGAATTATATATATATATATATATATATATATATATATATATATATATATATATATATATATATGTATATATATATATATATATATATATATATATATATATATATATATATATATATATAGCTAGCATTTGATAAAGGACAGCTTCCAGAATCTCTCCTAGTTCAGTGCTGGATTCGGCTAAAAACAGCAGCTCCAAACAGAATAGCTGAAGCGCAATGTTTATGAAAAGTTGGGGGGGTGGGGGGAAGGCAGGCCAGATAGACTGTCAGCTCCCGGTCTTCCCTATGGCCAGTCCGTCCCTGCTCTGGACCACTCCTTTAAGACTTGAAAATATGTGACTGTACAATTAATTTTATACTGTTACATGGTACTAACCGTAAACCTAACTCACATATAGTTAGTACAGTTAGCTAATTATTAATACAGCAGTAAATTAACAGTTACACCGTAGCAAGGACACATTTAAATGAAAATGTAACCTTAATTTGTGTATAAACTATGTTTGTTTTTGGTTGGTATACAGTTAGTAAGCTTCTCTTTCAGGATAACCTCCTAGCTTAGCATAATGCTAGCTAAAGAGTAGTCACTATGTTTTTGATTAGGATTGAGGAAGGTTTAGGTTATGTTTTATGATAAAATCAGGACATTTATAATTTAATAATAATAACGGTTTTTAATTTATGAACAGCTCAACTACTGGGAGATGCAGTATAATTCTCAATTTGTTTTAAATCATAAACTACATATATTAGTACAATACCATTCAATCATTTGGATTTTTTTATATAATATTACAAAAAAATTTAAATAAGCACTGTTTTTAAATTAATGAAATAAGCCTGAAACGTATGTATTTACATAGAAATATTAATAAACACAACTGTTTTAAATAAGGATGACTGAAATAAACCAAGTCAACATAGATTGTGTGACACTGAAGATCAGATTAATAATACTGAAAGTAAAAAGTCTGTTATAAATTGCATTTTGAAATGTTCTTATTTTTAGTAATATTTTACAATAGTAAGATTGTGGATTAAAGACTTGCAGCTTTGTTGAGTATTTGTTTCAGAATTAAAATAAAAAAAACAAAATTACATTTTCATGGCCTCAAACCTTTGTCGTCTGCTTTTAAAAAAGGTACTGTACATGCACAAAAGTGGTTGTCGGACATGATTAATTTATTCCACAAATAAAAGTGACCAGTAAGGGGGAGATACTGAGATCATATAAACAGTAATTAAAGCATGTATTAATGAACTGTCAGTTTCTGCATATTTCTCACAATTATTATTAATTTACTGTATATGCAAAACGTTTTAACAAGGAAAAATGTTTGCACCTTTTAAAGAGATAGTACACTCAATAATGTAAAACAAATATTATTTTGTTTATTTGCTGTTAAACTGTGGTTCTTGTATATTTATAACCTGCAAATTGAAAGCTATTGGAATTTTGAGAGTGAAAAACATATTTAAAACAAAACATAATTTTTTTTTTTGTTGTTGTTGTTTGTTTGTTTTGTTTTTTTAGTAATATTGTTGTTAGTTTTTTTACTCTCTGCATTTTATAAACCACCGAGGACCACAATTTCAGCAAAAAATAAAATAAAATCTTCTTCATTGTCCTACTCAAGTCAACAAGTCTGAATTCTGCTCCTTACCGGGTGTAAACTGATCCTTTAACATTCCTTTTTTGGGAGATAAACTATTACTTCATCAACAGTTTGACTACAACACCTGCTTCAGGTTTATGTGTCAGTAAAATACAACCGGTCTCAACCTGCTTGATCTTTAAATGCCTCAGTCAGGGTCACAGACAAAGCTTATGATGCACACAGCATAGCTAAACTCATATTTTGGAGGAGCTCGCAGATTACTTTGTGGTCCAGTTGTTGCAGACTTTGGCCTACAGGCTTTTGCCGCCCACTGATCCTCCACTGTAGGATTTTCAAACGCCGTCTGGATCACAGCAGGCCTTTCTAGCGCCAGATCACTCCAGGCTTCTCTGCAGCAAGATAGCGCATTTTTTAAAAGTTAACCAATGTTAAATAGAAATTCAACAGAGAGCTTTAATACTGACAGGATTGTATGCTTTAGGTATACTTACACCACAGGTCAAATGTTTGGGATCAGTAGGACTTCTTTTGTGTTTTTAAAAGTAGCCTATTATGCTCACCAAAGCTGCAATTATATATTTAAATTCATTGATTCATTCATTCATTTTCCTTCGGCTTAGTCGCTTTATTCATCACATGGCGCCACAGCGGAATGAACCACCAACTTATGTTTCAGCATATGTTTCACACAGAGAATTCCCTTCCAGCTGCAACACAGTACTGGGAAACATCCATAAACACTCATTCACACACATACACTACGACCAATTTAGTTTCATCAATTTACCTATAACACATGTCTTTGGACTGTGGGGGAAACAGGAGCACCTGGAGGAAACCTACATGAACACGGGGGGAACATGCAAAACTTCACACAGAAACGCCAACTTACCCAGCCGAGACTCGAACCAGTGAACTTCTTTCTGTGATGCGACAGTGCTAACCACTGAGCCACCATGTTACCTCATGTTTTTTGTTATTATTTGTTGTTTTTTATATATTAAATCTTTTTAATGTGCTATTTCTATTTAATTTCTATGTTATAATGATGTCTTAAGACGTACGCGACACTAGAAACTGAAGTAAATTAAGCTTTGATTAATATGTCACAACATTACTTTTTTGTTTTATTTTATTTTCGATCAAATAAATAATTAAATTCAGATTTTATTTTATTTTTTTCTTTCAAAACAGTAGAAATACTTTTAACTGGTATTGTATATAGTACTGTTACCGACGGCGAGCTCTGCCTAAAGTGGTACGGCACATTTTAGACAGTCTGAGTGTGAAGGAGAGTTGATTTCAGGTTAACTTTATGGTAATGAGCTATGATAACAGGGTTTGGCGGCAACATATTGGAATGTACAAGTCCACCTCTTGAAAGGATTCCAGAAAATGTGGTCATATAAACTTTGTTTCCGATTACATTAGTTCCCAAGCAAAGGAAAATAGAGGTTGATTATTCCTATGTGAGATGTGCACAAATTGACATTAACGTGAAGACCAAGGCTATTCACTGTCTTCTCTAAACAGCATGTTGAAACTAGACTAGCACTTAAACCTGAACACAAAAACCTCACAATACAAACAGCTTTTGATTGGTTTATTTTGTTAGAAAACATAACATTTTTTCGATTGTCAGAGTGCCAACAAAGTGTGAATACTGACGCTCTCGTCCGCGGCGGTGTGAACACATGGCAGGGCTCTAGAGTGGAACCTAATTTCTCAAATATGCGTCTATTGCACACTTGAGTTTTTTATTTCAAATGGAGACGCACGGCTTGCGCACTCAAACAGAGATTGGTGCGCACGCGGTGCCACAAGCTTGCATTTTCCAGGCACGCCTAGCATTTAAAAGGGCTTATCTCACTTTAACGTGTTCAGTGTGTTCGTGCTTAACCTCCCACAATAATATCTAGCTGTAAGCAGCAGTTTGCATTCTTATAACACTGTGGGCCCTATCATATCTTAATTTTCCTGTTTTGTGCCATGTTGTTTAAATGGCAAATCCATTTGCGCCACTTTGTGGACTCATGGGTGTTTCGGTCTAGAAAAGAGGTGTGTTAACGCACATTGTTGGCACGTTGCTATTTTGAGGAACTAAAATAGACTGTGCAATAGACCAGCTGAAAGCAGGTCTAAAGTCTAGCGCAGAGCGTGTTAGTTGTGTGCCTCTCTCTCTTACACATTGCTTAAAACATGCAGGATGTACGTCAATACGCAAATATCTTTACAAATAAAAAAGAATTAATATATTTAAAATATATTTTTTAAATTGTTACTTTTTACATAAATATAAATTCACTGCCTTCATGCCTCCTTCATCTCGGGGGGCTTTTTTTAGTTCATTCATGACAATTTGCATTGGTATAATGTTGTTATGATTAGTAGTATTATTTATTTTATGCATATTTATATTAGTTTGAATAAAAAACAAGCTTAGATTTTCCCACCTGTAAGGTTTTGGACCAAATGGGGCAAAGCATGTGTACTTGGATAAAACTCAGTTTTTTGACCACACTTCGTTATTATTGTTCATCATTCGTTTGCTTCGTAAAGTGAATTTAGAAATAGTTTTGAAACAAATCTTTGCGCTTAACAAACAAAATTGATTATGTAGGCTTATGGATGTCTGTGCGTACAACACGTTTCCTTATCCACAAAAAAGAGAAAGTGAAAGTAAAGGCCGATTGGAGGAGGATCATTCTTTATCCTCGTGCTGCAGATGGTCTGTTTAACTGTTTTCTCGCTAGTGAAGCTTTCAGTTTTTCCACTCACAAAGTCTGCCATGTAAATAGCAAATGCGCGCATGGCGCAATGCAACTGACTCTTAAAGGGAAATAAGAGACTCTGATTGTTTTAATGCACGTTATGTTCAAAACACACCCATAACTCATTAAGAGAATAAGCACAATCCTGTTAGACCATTCGTCGTGGCACAGAGCATATTTTTCTGTCCTTACAATAGCAAAAGGGGATTCAGACACGCCCTTAATGCTTTTGCGCCATGCGGTTTAGACTTTGCGCTTAGATCGTTAAATTAGAGCCCTGTGAATTTATGCTGCAATTGTTTTAGTTTATTATTGTTGTCATAGTTATTATTATTATTTTGATTATTTGTAGTTTGTTTACAGCTCATTTCGAATATAAACTGCTAAGGCAGTATCTGCAAAAAAATCTAATAATTGACAATCATTTTATCAAATTTCGTCACAGATATTTTTGGTTGAGCTAGTATATTTCGGTTAAACTAGTGCTTTTTTACATTGTTCAGGATGTAAATTTTTTAACTGCATTGTTAATTGCGATGTGGTCAAAAAATTGGTGCATCTAAATTTTGTTCTGGTGCCCCTTAGAAAAAATTTGGGGCACAAAGAGCCCTGCATGGTTAGCAATAAGAAACAATCATCAATCTTTTTTTAACGTGTGTTTTTGATGAAACCTCAAAAGCAAATAAAGGGCACCTATAATACAAAATCAACTTTTGGAAGCTGCTTTGACAGAACTGTGTGTCCACAGTCATACTGGAGTAATATAAGCACAACAAGTCTCTATTTTTGAATTTCCTGATGTTAAAATATGATCCATATCCCAGGGACTTTGAGGCCTACCATAACGTGACTTATGAGTGCAGTTTTAGCACCCACCAAAACAGGCTGCATTAACATGTCTATGTTAATGCAAATCCTAATTTATTTGCAAATCCTAACAGGATTTGCAAATAAACTGGCATTAAAAGATCTGTTCCAAGTTCAAAACGTTTTAAAACAGTGCGTGTTTGTAATAAAGATCCTGTAATTCATAACCACTGGAATCAGCACAGCCGCATAGTATAAGTACAACCATTTACGATGAGCAACAATACAAGAGAGAAAATAACCAAATAAAATACATCACATAAACTTACTTGGTATTTTTGACTAATGAGCTGGATCTCTGCTTCATCCCTGTGTGTTTCTGTCACTGATTTGTCTGACGTAACTCAGGTGGGAACGATGGGTGGGGAAAACCAACTCATTTGCATTTAAAGGCACAGGCTGCAAAAACAGCTACACTTTGATCTGAGCACAAAATGGGCATATTCTGCATTGTATAATAAATACATAAATGCCTAAGACTTATCTAACATCTTGTAAAAGGGGTAAAATAGGAGGCCTTTAAACTCTATTTATGATCCAATCTTGGTTGTGATTGATTTCAGGTCAATGGAATCGATCTGCGAGGTGCCACTCACGAACAAGCTGCGGCAGCGCTGAAGGGAGCAGGGCAGACGGTAACCATCATCGCCCAGTACCGGCCCGAGGGTGAGTGTGTCCATCAGCTCCTCCTGACCAAACACTGGCACTGAAGCCCACATGATTCTCACAGAACGCAGAGGTCATCTTTAGCTGCAGGCAGGGCAGAAACACAACTCACCCAGACGTTTTTGGGCCAAGTCCAGCCCGGCGCGCGCATTATTCCTCCTGACTCTTACAGAATAACAGTGCATGTGCCCTCGGAGTGTTGAGGTGCCATGTTTGATAAGTGTCAGATTGAGGCTGTGGCTGCTCTGGACTCCAGTGACCCATTCAGACGGCATGGGACGCATCACTGTAGACTCGGATCGGAGAATGTTTTTACTGGCTTATCTTACTTAAAGGTGAAGTGTGTCATGTTTTTGTTGTGGGTATACTTTGTGCTGTTCTAGTTTCATGTGGACACTGAAAATAGTCTTTTCACAGTTATTACAAAAAGAAAAGGCAGCACAACTATTTTCAGCATTGATCTCAGTTTATGAAACATTCCTTTTGCAGCAAATCAATATATTAGAATGCTTTTTCAAGGATCTGAAGACTGGAGTGGTGATGATAGATTTTTAGCTTTGAATCGCATCAATAAATAACATGTAATAATGTATATTTGATCAAATAAATGCAGCCTTGGTGAGCACAGGCAGAACATTACAACATTTTTATTGCTTTTTTATAACCCCCCCAAAACAAACTCATGCTTGCAAAGTATTTGTTTTGTAACAGAATATGATCATTTAAAATAATCCATTAGTGGTGTTAGTGAGACCAGCAGGGGGCTCTAAATCTGTGGTCTGTGTGGGTCCTAATGCCCCAGTATAGTGACGGGGACTCTATACTGCTCAGTGAGCACCGTCTTTCGGATGAGGTGTTAAACTGAGTCCTGACTCTTTGTGGTCATTAAAAATCCCAGGATGTTCTTCAAAAAAGAGTAGGGTTTTAACCCTTACATCCTGGCCAAAGTTGCCCACTGGCCTCTGTCCATCATGGCCTCCTTACCATCCTCATATCTTAAATGGCTTCATCACTCTGTCTCCTCTCCACCAATCATCTGGTGTGGTGTGCGGCCTGGCGCAATATGGCTGCCGTCACTTTATCTAGGTGGATGCTGCACACTGGGGGTGGATGAGGAGATTCCCCCCAATGTGTAAAGCGCTTTGAGTGTCCATAAAAGCGTTATATAAATGTAAGGAATTTTACATTATTATTATAATTATTATCATTAATGATGATGGTGTAGTTTCGGGGTTTTTCAGCTGGGGTCAACTAGCACATCATAACCAGCTTAACTTGCTGACGTTTGGTTTTAGTTTAGGATGGAACTTATTGCATGCATTGTTTTTTCCACCATCATTGTTTGATTTTATCATTGGACTTTTTTAATATAAAAAAGATACCAACAAATGTTATGATATTTACTTTTTCGGCTAATCAAGAACAGCAACAAACAAAGCCTAAAAACAATAGGCCAAAGTAAAAGGCTACAATTTTGACTATAAACAAATTATGGCCAGTATAGTAGTTTATTGTAGTGGTTCTGAATTCTAGTCTTCTCACTCAACCACTCTGCATATTTTGCATTTGATTTGCACCTGATTCAGAGAGAGAATCGTGATGAATCATGTTCCAATTGACAGGGTCCCTACACAGTGTTCTTTGGTCTCTGAGAACAGGAAATCTTTGCTTCACTTCAGATCATTTGTTCACATATTTGTTCAATGTCATAACATGCAGCATCATCACACACATATCGTCACCTTAGAATTATAATGTTCTATCTGACTTTTTTGTCAAAATTGAGTTATTGACATATTCTTATTAAATGACAACTTATTTACATTATGGGATGTTTTTTTGTAAGTTGTTTACATTTTAAGACTTTTTATTTAAAAAACAAATGTTACACACATACTGTTTTCCTATGGAATGCAAAAACTTTGAAGCTCAATATCTCAAAATCATTCCGAATGCAGATAGAACCTTATAATTCCAAGGTGACGATATTACACCTACTAGGGACTCATGACATACTATAATAGACCTCGTAAATAAACACAGATTAAACAGTTGGGGACGACAAACATATGTTTAACAATATAGTATGTTTGATCTGCAAACAAGTCATCTCTTGGACATAAACACTACTAACTCAATCAGCTCTTAAACTCTTGCTCATGCCTTGAGCAGAAATTGTTTAAATGTAGAGTTTAAAGCAGGGATGTCAAACTCAGTTCCTTGAGGGCCGCAACCCTGCACAGTTTAGTTCCAACCCGGCTCCAAATTACCTGTAGGTTTCAAACAAGCCTAATGCACTCAGTTAGTTTGATCAGGTGTGTTTAATTAGGGTTGGAACTAAATTGTGCAGAGCTGCGGAACTCCAGGAATTGAGTTTGACATCCCTGGTTTAAAGGGATAGTTTACCCAAAAATAAATAAATTATTATTTTTTTTTTTGGTTCAAGAGAAGAAAAAATCTCAAACAGGTTTGGAATAATTGAAGAGTGAGTAAAGGATGACTATCTGAATTTTGGGATGAACTATCTCCTTAAACTACCTTAACAGAAGTACTTTGTGCTTTAACAGAAGAAAACTACAATCAGGATATTTAGAAAGTTCAGAAACAGCAATGCTTACCAGAGTAATTTATCTGGGAGATGACTTTTTTGGACATAACAGACCTTTTTCAAACTCAATAAGCATTATTATACATTAAATGAAGTGTTCAAATCATATTATGGCCCGTTTAATGTAAATAGTCCTATTTAGCCAGTAGTTAGCAAACTCTATCTTCAAAACATGTTAAAACTTCGAAAATACTTTGGTCCAGTTTAACTGGCATGTATTATGACAGAATAAAACAAGAAAATATCTATGTGAATAAAAATGTATTCATTTAAATTAAACAAAAAACACACTCATTGACTAATAATGGAACTGGAAGTGCAGAAATGCTTTTCCGGTCTATTTGCCAATAGTTTTACCAATTCCATTTATGGCCACTAGGGGCACCAAGAAATGACGCACTTCACCTTTAAATTGCGGCGCTACAGACAGAACACAAGAAACCATATTCTCAGTTTAGGAGGCGCCGTTAGCATGAGCTGCCGGTGTGTGCTCATACAGTCTGTGATAGCGTAAGAGAGACAGATGCGGCAGCGTGGTCAGGTGTTTACTGATATGTCCTCTCTTTTTTCACCCGTCAGAACTTGCCCTGTGCTCCCCACGGCGGGCCCCGCCACCGACTGCAGGTTTGTGCCATGCGATCAGCACCAGGGTCAAGAACAGCGCCACACAGACAGACTGCACAGAGAGACAAATTCACACTTCCAATCTCACTCCTTTCCGTGAGGCTTTGGGAGTCATGCTTAGATTTGAACACTGATTTGTATTATAGAACTGGATTGCTCAGAACTACATAAAAAGCAAAGCCACTTTGTCGCCATATTGGTATTCTCGCCTATGCTCACTTTGTCTTCTGAATTAATTAACGTAATATTGTAAACATCACATACAGTAGTTCTTTATTTGGGATCAGGAAAAGAAGCTGTAATGTTCAGTAGAGAATCTTGCGAATTAATGTAGTATGTGTTTGGTCTTGGTTAACAGTAGGTGACAGTATTGCATTATTTTATTATGTTTAAACAAAGAAAACTGTTGCGTATTCAGTAATTACTGTGTTCCATTCGGAAGAACAATCATCTATGTACTAACCCCTTTAAAAAAACGACTGGAGTGACAGCTTCGAAGGAATGAAGGGTGTAGGGTTTTAAAAAATTTTTTATTTGGATCACACTTCTCCAACATCTTAATGAGACGACTAGCAGGTGTGTCCTCGTCACACTATTTGTCTGCTGATTTACACTCAAAAAAGCACACACGAAAAGATTGTTGCTTATTTAATTTATTATTTATTTATTTATCTTCCTATATACGTTTCTTTATTACTTATAAATGTAATTAATTTTATTATCCATAATTATTTTCCTTAAAACTCATTTATTAATTAATTCATTCACTTATTTATTTATAAAGTTGCCAGTTTGGAGCAACTCTTCATTATGGCAGCTATGATTGTTTTCACTCTGGAGTGCCATTCGGAGGGTGATTTATCCTGTTTAGAATGCACCAACATTCATTCATTCATTCATTCTTTTTTTTTTTCGGCTGAGTCCCTTATTAATCTGGGGTCGCCACAGCAGACTGAACCGCCAACTTATTCAGTATATGTTTTGCGCAGCGGATGCCCTTCCAGCTGCAACCCATCTCTGGGAATCATCCATACACACTCATTCATACTCATACACTATGGACAATTTAGCCAACCCAATTCACCTGTACCACTTGTCTTTCGACTGTGGGGGAAACTGGAGCACCCGGAGGAAACCTACATAAGCGCAGGGAGAACATGCAAACTCCACACAGAAACACCAACTGACCCAGCCGAGGCTCGAACCAGCAACCTTCTTGCTTCACTCATTTTCAATGCATATAACAAATTTATAATTCGGCTTGATATTTTTTTTTTCATCCTATGGTTATTTTAATAATTTTAATAATAAACCTTTAATAATCAGACAGAGGGCTGCACGGTGGTGCAGTGGGTAGCACGTTCGCCTCACAGCAAGAAGGTCGCTGGTTCGAGCCTTGGCTGGGTCAGTTGGCGTTTCTGTGTGGAGTTTGCATGTTCTCCCCATGTTGGCGTGGGTTTCCTCCGGGTGCTCTGGTTTACCCCACAAGTTCAAAGACATGTGCTATAGGTGAATTGGGTAGGCTAAATTGTCCATAGTGTATGTGTGTAAATAAGTGTATATGGATGTTTCCCAGGGATGGGTTGCAGCTGGAAGGGCATCCGCTCCGTAAAACATGCTGGATAAGTTGGCGGTTCATTCCGCTGTGGCGACCCTTGATTAATAAAGGGATTAAGCAGAAAATAAAATGAATAATTGAATAATCAGACAGAATATTCTAGCTTGAATAGAATAGACAGAATTTATAGCTTGACTGTGGATCATCTGGCTACAAGCATTCGGTTTTGAATGTCTGACCACGTTCTTCATGATCTATTCAAGTGTTATATGGCTCCATGAAACTGTCAGGTGGTGGAAAAGTGATTGGACACTTAGTAGATTAAGTAATTTTATAATCCTTTTTCAATAGGTGCTACTCCTTGCTTACAAAAAAAATCTTAAAATGTGACCATAAATAACTAAATTAGCTTTAACTGAGCCTATGAACTGATTTGACAAACTCAATGTTAAAGGCATAGTTCACTCAAAAATGAACATTTACACCCTATTTCCTCTCCCTTAAATGCTTCCTGTGATGCAGTAGACCCTTGCAGATCTTTATGAGATTGTTTCTTCTATGGAACACTGAAGAAGATATTTTTAAGAGAGCTGAAAACCTGTAACCTTCTAGCATAATGAAAACAAATACTATTGAAGTCAATGGTTATAGGTTTCCAGCTTTCTTCAAACTATCTTCTTTTGTGTTTAGATTTGGAACAAGTTAAGGGAAAGGAAATGATGACTGAATTGTCAGTTGTTTGTGTGAACTATCCCTTTAAACCTGCAAGCTTCTCAGTTTCTCAAATTTGAATCAAAATACAAGGATTAGAATACAAGCATTAGAGCTTCACTTGATTAGTAAAACCAATATGGTCGTTTGAACATTTCCAGTGGCTTCAATACAGCAGGTTAGAACGCAGTGAGCAATCCAGTCATTATATTGATCAGTGGGTCTGTAGAGCTCAGCTTCTGTCTAACTCTCTGCAGTCTGGCTGAGGATCGTGGTCTCTTTCTTGCCCCAGTGGCGGCTCTGACCATGGGCCTTTCATTCAGGGGAAGGAACAGAGAGAGACCTTGCTCTCCTGATAATCCTGTGTGCATCCTGTGTTTCCCCTGCCTGCTGCCTCACTCGATAAACTCCCGTTGTGTTTGTTTTTGGCTCTAACCCGCCTGTCCAACACAGACGGCTGCTATACTGTGCATACATGTGTAGACATTAATGCTGGAGGATCAAGACCTTTTTAGAACAATCACTTTTCTTTTGTTAATGAATGGACAAAGTAATAATTGGAATTAATGTATAATTGGAAAATAGATTGTATGGTGGATGGTATGAGATTTTAATTTTTCTTTTGTCAACAAGGCTGCATTTGATTAATGAAAAAATACAGTAAAAACTTGAAACATGTCGGTAACAATAATAACTACACACTATGAATCATCTATTAAGCTTTAGCTAATAGTTAATTCATTATTTGTTAAGCAGTAACATTACAGATGTTAGTAAGCAGTTACACAAGCTGTATTCTTGACTTATAAAGACATTTATAATGTGCTTAATGATTGTATTTTCATACTTTGACTTATAAATTGTTCATTACTAAATTCAGTATTGCATTATTTACAAACCATTTGTATTTAAGAGTAGTTGGTGGCTTTTACAGTCATCCAGAATGAGTTAGTAAATGATTAATAAACTATTCAAATCAACATTTATATATTTTATTATTCAGGCATATAGTAATGAATGTTAATAAATGCTTTATTAACTCAACTTCATGCAGTTTTGTGACCTAATCTAAAGTGAGGACTATTTATGCTTGGTAAATCCCTTATAAATGACAGGTAAAGGCTAAATAAACAATAAATGTTTGCAATCTTATATAACAAATAAAATTACTGTAAACTTTAAACATTGCTGAATAACAGGAGTGTCTAAATACAATTAGAAATAAATACAATTAAATAAAATTGGA
The DNA here is from genome assembly GCF_903798145.1 of Danio aesculapii. Taxonomy (NCBI): domain Eukaryota; kingdom Metazoa; phylum Chordata; class Actinopteri; order Cypriniformes; family Danionidae; genus Danio; species Danio aesculapii. Next base: position 29,641,191 of record NC_079444.1, read on the forward strand.
TAAAACAACAACAATATGTTAATTTAACAATATATTATGATACAACATTTTAAAGTTATTTAGCGACGTTTAAACTGTACCGTAATTTTATTTTACATAAGATTGCAAAGGTTTATTTTTCATTTCATAGTTTCATTTGTGGATCTTCAAATGAATAGATATTTATAAAGTCATTTGTTTTTTGTTTTTTTGTTTTGTTTTTTCTGTTTAGAATATACCTGAGCCTTTAATTGTCATTTATAAGGGATTTATAAAGCATAAATAGTCCTCACTTTAGATTAGGTCACAAAATTGCATGAAGTTGACTTAATAAAGCATTTATTAACATACAAATTACTGTTAATTTATGCCTGAATAATAAGATATATGAATGTTAATTTGAATAGTTTATTAATAATTTACTTCCGCATTCTGAATGATCTTAAAATAGCGCCAACTAATCTTAAATAACTAGTTTGTAAATAATGCAATACTTAATCATTTACAAATACAGTAATTAAGCTCATTATAACTGTACTTACAAGTCAAGATTAAAGTATGTGTAGCTGTATTTATAAACGGCTTACTAGCGTCTATTAATATAGAGTTAATACTTAACAGATAACGAATCTATTTGCTAATGCTTAACAGATGGTTCATTGTGTAGTTATTATAAAGTGTTGCCAACATGTCAAATATTATTACAGTTTTTCTATTTTGTTTAATTTGTTTCAGAGATGGCAAAGCTGAATTTCCAGTGTCAGGAAAGGTTGTGTTGCTTAATATTCTTTAGCGAAAGAGTTGTTTTTAGGAGTATTTGATAAATAGAAAGCTGAAAGAACACATTTTCTGTTATTTTAAATCAAATTAATACATGCTTACTGAAAAAAAAAATATTATTTTATTTTAAATTAAATCGTAATTTCTTTAAAAAAAAACTTGAATAATAGTATATGTAATATTATCCTACTGTATCTACATACTGTCTTGCAGGATGAGTCTTTTTAATAACCGGTTAATAACAGAGTTTTAGAATGATTGCAGCCTAATAATAATTTATCTATTTAATAATAATATATAATATTTAAATATGTTATTATGTTTTGTAGTAATGATATACTCTAATCGAAAGAGGAAATTGCTTACGTTTTTGCACACACATACGAGTGTATATATACAGTATATGAATTATGACTACACAGAAATACAGATATATATATATATATATATATACATATCAGGAGACACATACATATGCATATATATGTAAGTTTTGGTTCATTAAAGAGAACTAAGACAGCCTTTTTTTTCTGCATTTACACATTAAATGCATATGGTATTTGCACTTACTGGGTTATTAATAGGGGCTAAGCCTAAACTCAACCAATGTAGTTGTATTTACAGTGCATCCGGAAAGTATTCATAGCGCTTCACTTTTTCCACATTTTTTATGTTACAGTTTTATTCCGAAATGGATTAAATAAATTTATTTCCTCAAAATTCTACACACAATACCCCATAATGACAATGTGAAAAAATATTTCCTGAAATTGTTGCAAATTTCTTAAAAATAAAAAAAACCTGAAAAATCACATGTACATAAGTATTCACAGCCTTTGCCATGAAGCTCTAAATTGAGCTCAGGTACATTCTGTTTTCACGGATCATTCTTGAGATGTTTAAGCTTAATTGGAGTTAACCTGTGGTAAATTCAGTGTATTGGACATGATTTGAAAAGCCATACACCTGTGTATGTGAAGCGCTATGAATACTCTCCGAATGCACTGTAAATTACTAGGTAAAACACTTTTGGTATACACTGTAAAATAGAATTCTGTATATCTGTTACGATTTTAATTTGTCTACATTTAGGAGTATATCGAGTATGTTAATGCACCAAAAGCTAGCACACATGAATTAAACACAAAGTGAGTCTTTTGGGTTAAAATGGCAGGTCAGGTTTAGGTCAGTAGCCATGCTTGTCTTCTACTGCACTGGTCTCTGTCTCTGCTTCTCTCTCCTGATCCTCCTGTACTTCTCCTTCCCCAAACTACCTGCTGCCCCCTGCTGAAACAACACACCCTTGCTGAAGCAATCAGATCACACTCACAGAATGGCTGCATGTTTGCCCACTCACAAACACTGACTGCTTTTGCTCGTAGCAGTTTGCTAAACTGCTTTAATTTTTTAATTTAAAGATTTTTTTTATATAATCTATTCTGTGAACCGTAACGTACCACGTACACCATAATTGTATTTACACTTAAAATAAAATTCCTTGTCATCATTTACTTAGCCTTCACTTATCACACCTGTTTGAGTTTCTTTTTTCTTATGAACACAAAAGAAGATATTTTGAAAATGTTGGTAACTAATAACCATCAACTTCCATTGTTTTTCCTGCTATGGATGTAAGTGGTTACCAGTTTCTTACTTTCATCTTCAGAATATCTTGTTTTGTGTTAAAAAGTAACTCATAAAGGACTAGGAACCACTTGAGGGTGAGTAAATTATGGGTATATTTAAATTTTTAGGTGAACTATCCCTTTAGGTCACACTTAAAAGGGTAGTTCACCCAAATTTATTTTGCCGACACCTTCAGGTCATCCAACTGACCTTTTTTTCCTCAGTAGAACATCGAGGATGAGCGGATTAAAATAATCAAAACAAAGACAGCGTTCCAGCGCGTAACAGACAATTTCAAAGCAGAATAACTGTCTTCAGCAAAAAAATAAATCAACAAGAGTGTTCACTTAGCATGTTTCTTAAATATCTGCAAACATATCATGGTATTTTTTTAATCCTTTATATGAGTCAAAACCTTACATACAGCACCTTTAAATTATATATGTTAATATTGAGCTTTAGCAGATGGAGGCTTTGTTAGGGATGCTGTGAAACCACAAGAATCAATTCTCCTGGCATTAAAAATTCATTCTACTGGCAATTTTCTCCTTTTACAAATGCTGCACAGCCACTATGCAAACGTGTTTAGTATAGATGTTTTGTGGACTTTAAAATAATTCGGAGGTGCTTTGATAGTCAGCCTTATGAGTATTTAGTCATAGAGCTGTGGTTCCAACTAGGCTGATCTTTTTCTCTGTGGCTCCATCCAATTCCCCTGATGCTCTCTGAATCGATTCTGGGGAGGTAGAGCTCATTAAGGTGCAGAGGTAAATGCAAGCTTGCACTTTCTGCAGGGGGTTTTGTGGGACTGCTGAGGTGGGCTTTCATCATCAGTAACTCCCCCTTGCAATACGACAACCTCGCAGTGTTACTACAAAAAAAAAAGTGTGAATCCAAGAATACTGATGATGGATTGATAATCGAGAAAAATCACTGAGTTTGAGCTTTTTGCAGTCCGTCTGTCAGATCAAAACTAGATTCTCTTCTGCACAGGAACTGTTTATAGATCTATGCATGTCAATGGTTACATCCTATACAGCTGAAGTCAGAATTATTCGCCCCCCTTTGATTTTCTTTTTTTTACTTTTTTAAATATTTCCCAAATGATGTTTAACAGAGCAAGGAAATTTTCACGGTATGTCTGATAATATTTTTTCTTCTGAAGAAAGTCTTTTTTGTTTCATTTCGGCTAGAATAAAAGCAGTTAAAAAATTTTAAGCACCATTTTAAGGTTAAAATTATTAACCCCTTTAAGCATTTTTTTTTCAATAGTCTACAGAACAAACCATCATTATACAATAACTTACCTAATTACCCTAACCTGCCTAGTTATCTTAATTAACCTAGTTAAGCCTTCAAATGTCACTTTAATCTGTATTGAAGTGTTTTGAAAAATATCTAGTCAAATATTATTTACTGTCATCAAGGCAAAGATAAAATAATTCAGTTATTAGAAATGAGTTGTTAAAACTATTATGTTTAGAAATGTGTTGAAAAAATCTCTCCGTTAAACAGAAATTAGGGGAAAAATAAACAGGGGGTTTAATAATTCAGGGGGGCTAATAATTCTGACTTCAAATGTATATATTATTTTATTTATTAAACTGTTTTATTAAATTGTTTATCTACAGTCCTGTGAGTCTTTTATCTAAAACATTTTTATTTAGGTAATAATGCTTGCATTTTGAGTGTCATTTGTTCATTTAAGGAAGCTAATTAGGTTCCTTAAATGTTTTAAGAGGAAATTGTTACTAAAGACTAAGGGGAAATACTTAATGGCAGCATTAAATTTCTTTAGTTGATTTTTTTTTTCTCTCCTTGCAACCCAACTTTTACTAAGGATACCCTTAAGCTTTAAACTGGGGGATATTTTGGTTAAGGACTTTCATGCAAACGAGCCCTGCACTGTCCTGCCACATCTATTGTAAATGACGTCACTTGCAGAGGAAGCATGGGTGCCTGAGAGTGCAAGCCTTGGAGTGCAAGTGCAAATCTGCAGCCAGACCCTTCTCTCTTTCGGTCCTGACTCTCTATGGTCAATAAATGCATTGTATAAATATGTTACTTTTTAAAAATGTTTTATGGATTTGTAAGTTTTATAAACTTACAGGACTTTATTATTTTCATTTTTAAATGCTGTATATATTTAGTATATCAACTGTTTATTAAATAAAATCAGGAAAATTCGATTTTTTAACCTTAGATAATAAGGCTACAGTCTATATCCTCCATACAGGTGAAGAGAAGGTGAGGTCAGGCAGCATTAGTAGCTTGTTGTACCATCTCTGGGAAACATAATTGCATGCTGTTTTATCAGCGTGCCCTCGGGTTCAGCAAACACTTCCTGAACCTCGGTAATTTCAGGCTAGAGCTTAGTAATAGGCTATACACTGATACTCACACAGATCCATATACTGTGCTGATTGACAGACCATCCTCTCTTCAAGCAGAAAATGAACAGATTGCGGTAATTTGTTTGTAGCTTTCAGCAGCATCACTACTAAAACACTTTAATGGCTGTCCCTCAGTGCTGGGTGGCTGGAAAATCATGCATATCCTCTCAGAACACACTGCAGTTTTTAGCTGGCATTTTGAAACAGAGAACAATAGGGCTTGAAAAGGTTTTTCAGAACTGGCATTTTCATTCGTATGAGTATGTGCGCGTGCTTCTGTTAGTGTGGCGTTCTGAGAAACAAGATTGAAGGTGCTTTTAGGACACCAGCACGCTAAGATAACACACACACAAATGCACATTTACCTATATAAATATAAATGAGGAATTTCTTCAGACTTTTGTTGTTTTATGTAGAATAGACTGCAAAACTCACTCACTTTCCTTTGGATTATTTCCATATCACCACAGCGGAATGAACCACCAATTAATCTTGCATATGTTTTACTGGCGGATGCCCTTCCAACCATAACCCAACACTTAGAATACACCCTCAGTGCTGGGAAACACCCACACACTCTTAGGGGAGCAATGTAGAGAAACATAATATAAACATAAGTTTAACAATATAAGTATAGATAGATAGATAGATAGATAGATAGATAGATAGATAGATAGATAGATAGATAGATAGATAGATAGATAGATAGATAGATAGATAGATAGATAGATAGATAGATAGAATCTTTATATTTTGATGTAACCAGATATTAATTGATCTAACACACTGATTATTCTGGTTTTCATCTAATGTCTTTATGTTTGTGTGTGAAAGAGCTGGCAGTCTGAAGCTAACAGGCCATTAATCATTTAGCTCTATCAATGAGCATTTTACTGTAATAGTGTGTGTCCCGTCTGATTTATGCCTGACCTCTGCTCTGCTCCATCTCATCCTTTCTAATGAAGCCCAAACATCTGAAGACCTTCCACGGAGAATGAATCTTCCACAGTAGATGGTTTTATTGTTCTGACAGATTGAACCAGGATTTGCGGCGTTACTAATTTAAAGGGCAACATTCATAGAAAGGGATTTTGTGGCAGAATGTGGTTTAGAATATTTATAATCAACTTCTGTCTGTTTTGTCATGGAGTGTATAAAAATTAATTAGTTTAACCTTCCAAGATGTTAGTTTTTAAGGTCACTAAGGGTATCTCTCCTTCTGTGGGGACTATTCTTAATTGTGCTGTCAGTCATGTCATCTGAACGCCTATTAACTTTAGTGCAAAACTTGTCCTGGACATGAATTATACATCAAATCATGCAGCTTTGTGAGGAGCGGTGTGCTACATTTGTGCAATCAGACTCACAAATTTCCACCTGGCAGGTGAGGAAAAGCTAATCCCACAGAGTTTAACAAAGACGTACATACAGTAGAAACCAGAATATCATAAAGACAACACCCTAGCATATTACATATTGTGTTTTTCACCCTAGGTTATTATAGTTTTGCATTTTTAAATGAGGTTTTTATTCATTCATTCATTCATTTTCTTTTGACTTAGTCACTTTATTTATCAGGAGTCGCCACATCGGCATGAACCACCAACTATTCCGGCATATGTTTTACACAGCGAATGCCCCTTCGGCTGCAACCTAGTACTGGGAAACACCCATACACTCTCACATTCACACACACACACAAACACACTCATACACTACGGCCAATTTAGTTAATCCAATTCACTTATACTGAATGTCTTTGGACTGTGGAGGAGAGAACATGGGGAGAATGTGCTAACTCCACACAGAAATGCCTCCTGGCCCAGCCGGGACTCAAACCAGTGACCTTCTTGCTGTGAGGCAACAGTGCTAACCACTGAGCCACCGTGCTGCCGAGTTTTATTTTAACACTATTTTAATGTTTTATTAAATTTTCAGTTTATAGTTTTAGTTTCATGATTGGTTTTGTTAGTTTTAGTTTAGTTTTTATTTCGGAAACATATTTCGTTTTTATATTTTCTTAAAATTTGGCTTAAACAAAATCAAATATGCAGCCACTGATTTGATTTCATTTTACTGACAATGATGTATTGTATGTATTGTATTGTAAGTGTATAATGTATTATTTTTTACTGTTAAATTTGTTACAAATTCCTGCCCAGGGACTACAGATGTAAATTAGCTTTATAGTTAACTCTGGCACAACATGTCATGTTGTACATTGTCCCTGTATAAATAAAAAAAAAAAACTGACACCCTAAGCTTATTAGCATTGCTTCCAAAGTGCTCAGCAGCCATATTTAAATAAAATTGTAGCGCTTCATACCGAAACTAAGTACTGAATCTTTTTTTATCGATATTGACAATGGTGTTCAGTCTATAAATACTGATATTGATTTTATCGCCCAGCCCTACTTACTTAGCGCATCTATGAACATGATTGCTGCTGGAAGCCCGTAGGATGTAATGAAGATAAAAACTCCCATAATTCCACAGCTCAGTCATGGCACCTTTGTTTGTTGTGAATATGCGCCCTCTAGATGTGGATATTATATACTGTGCCTTTAAAGACATCCTGTACATCACCCCATGTTTTGGGGTGATAACAGTGGATATTGAATGTTAGTTCATTAACATTAAGCCTTCTAATAATGATTTGCGTAAAAAAGGAATGAGAATTTTTCCCATCTTTAAAGAGCTCGAGAATTTAAAGCTGCAGATGATGAAACTGCACACGCTTAAGTAAACAGAACATCATCATCTGCTGATGTGGTTGGTAGCTATCATTACAATGATATTATTTTTATTGTTCTTGGCTGAACAGGCTTTTTATCTCAGCACTGCAGTCTGTGTACAGTAGCATTATTTTAGCTAAAAGCTTGCACACACACTCGCTGACGCATTACAGATGACGCTGGCTTAATTTACAGTTTTTCTTCCCTGGAAATGTCACAGTGCCAGTTGTGTAGCTCACACATTGTGATTGTACCTGCTGGCGCAGTGATGCTCTTTTCCCCTGCTGCGGGTAGAGCTGTATTTGGCATGTTGAAGTCACTGCACAGCAGCTAATGAGACTACACAAGCTGTCCTCTATTAACTGAAAGCACCTCAATGCAGACTGACGTGTGTGTGTGCGCGTGCGTGCGTGCACGTGCGTGTGTGCGCATGTGTGCGTGTGCGTGCGTGTGTGTGTGTGTGTGTGTGTGTGTGTGTTGTTGCGCAAGGACGTCTGTCAGCCTGGATGTGTCCGACTGCATGCACACCAATACTAGACCAACATTCATTATGGTGAATGCAGCTATATGCACAGAATCAAGACAAATGTTTTGAATACACTGGTTTTGCCATTCTTGTGGTGTTATATCAGAATTGTACTTATGCATATCTGAATGTTCATCTTTTTTATCTGTCTCTGGATGTGTGGTAATCCATCATCCCAAATAACCTGTAATTTTCCTCGAATCCCTGTTTGAAATGTAGGTATGAGAGAGAGAGAGCTTTTCGTCTGTCTACAAGATTCCATGTGCAGTAGATCTTTAAAGGAGAAGGTGTCTTTTTTTGTGAATTACAGTAGCAGCTGAAAAGTGGCTTAGGGTGTGGCAGGTTTGATTTGATTAACTCCGTCTTTACATTGTTTTCTATATGTTTCTAAGCAATGCAAACAAATGCCGGTGTGCATAATCCCACACAAAACAATGTTTACAGTTCTAAAAGATGCTGCATGGCATGACACTTTGTGCTTTAGGGTGCTTTCACACTAGCACTTTTGGTCCGCGCCTGGGTTGAATTGACGTCAGAGTACGGTACATTTAGCTAGTGTGAACGTGTCCTCTGAACTCGGGTGCACACCCGTGAACTGTACCCGAGTCCACCTGAAAGAGGTGGTCTGGGGTAAGGTTTGTGCAAACTCTGGTATGGTTCACTTCTGATATGAATGCAATCATACCAAATAACAAAAACCATTTTCATCATCATGTGTGTTTGTCTGAGTATCATCTACCTTGACAATAGGCAGGACTGGTTCAGTGCAAACATTGATAAATTCTGCTTGTCTCCACCAAAAACGACTTCTGCAGACATCGCGTGATGTTCTGAAAGTTTTTTATAAATTTATGTATATATTTTTGGCGGCAGATAGACACAAGTGGTTCTCTGTAATTTGGCTTTGATAACAAAACCAAAAGATTCAGTAAAAGCAGAATGATCATGATATGCATACATCTCCATTTTGGTGCTTTGTTTTTGTGGCCATCACCTAGCAACAGCTGTACACAAAACAGCAGCTTGATGATGCAAGCATACCAGGGTTCAGAAGGAAAAAAGGCAGTGGGGGGACTACCGCCAAGGGGGGACTATTGAACTTGGGTTCGAATGAGGCATTCGGACCAAGTGTGAAAGCACCCTTAGTGTGGTTCCTTTAAATAAGCATGAACATTGCCGTCTGAACCTTATGGCCCGTTTCCGCTGAGTGGTAGAGTACGGTTCGGTTTGGTACGCTTTTATGGCCGTTTCCACTGTCAATGGGTACCTAAAAGTGAACCGTACGTACCACTTTTTGGTAAGGGTACCTAGCACGAAAAAAGGGTACCAATAGGCGGAGCAAGATGCACAGCTGAACGCTATTGGTTTACAGAGATACCTCACTCACAGAAGCAGGAGAATGAAAACAAAGAAAGCGCCATTTTTAAATACACAGCAGAGACATTACACTGTAATAATATATACATATAATAACAAGCCATGGTCAATCCGAGCTCAAACAAACCTTGCTGTCGTTTTGGTGAACAGCCACAAAGCCAAGAAGAACAAAATCTCCCGCGTCCTGTTGTTGTTTACCAGCCCGTCTAAAAGTGCAAGCGGTTTCACTTTCTCCAGAGAGCTCGCCGCACGTCTAGATTTGAAATAACAAACTTTTTGAGCTCATATTAATAACGCGCGTGTGATTATTGAGCTTTTGACATTCGATCCTTACAGAAACCAAGAGTGAAGCGCGAAAAACAAAGGAGAAGCCAGAAAAAACAGCAGCAAATGATGCTTCTGCAACATAAAATATGAACAAACTACCATGTTTAACTGTTATCATCACCTTTTGGACTATTATGAACTTGGAATGATGGAATTACTTTCTAACAAGAGGTTACATGTGCTGGTGAAGATTAAAGATACAGATGAGAGGTTTGCCATGACTGTAGGCTATATGTTTTGTGTTGTTTTTGAAGCCGAATAAGGACTAAATGTATGTTGTGTGTAGTTTTTCTGTAATTGATAACATATCGGAGACTGTAAGGGTCTATATGTGTTCATATACATTGCATTTATTTATTTTATATAATCGTTATATAGACGTTACAATAGGCTATTTCGCACCATCATTGATCTGCAGTTATAATCAAATCGTGTTCATAAAAAGGTTAGTAATGAACATTTATACACAAGTATTTATATGTATTTATGTACCCTTTTGGCAGTGGAAATGCAAAGTGACCCGTACCGACCCATACCGCACTGTACCTCTCAGTGGAAACAGGCCATTAGTGTGCTACAAACAATTGGACCAAGATCATTGTATAAAGATGTGTCTCAGTCTGCTTCCAGATCATTTAAGTTTAACTGAAAATTAACTGAAAACTATAATGTAAAAAAAATGGCTGCCTACTTTTTTTGTTGTTGTTGTTGATTCAACTGAACATTTTTTTAGTCCTACAGACTAAAAATATTAGGTTCAACTTTGTATTACTAAAAAAAAAAAATAGTTAACCTAAATAACAGATTAAAATTGGTCAAAATAACAAAAACATTTGCTGTTGGTGTTAAATATATATTCATAAAAATATATATTCATAAAAATATACATTTTCAAATAGGGGGGTACTCATTTATGTTATGCACTGTATATACTGTGTGTGTTTATGTGCATATACATACATATATATATATAGATGTGTGCGTGTGTGAGTGTGTAATAAATTAATATTTTTATGAATATAGTAATATTTTCATGAATATAGTAATATAGAATATAGTATATAATAAGTATAACCTATATATTTTGGCAAGATATATTTGAACAAAGCAGATATAATAAAGACACATAGTTATTACAATAATATTTTAGTCCTAGAACATCTTTAGAAAAAGATACATACATAGTTTTGTTTCTCTTTATTTTTCTTTTTTATATTTTTATGAAATATTTGGTCTCTATCATAAAAATTGGGGTGTACTAATTATTTTTTGTTTTTGCTAGTCTTTTGTTAGATTAATTCCTGATTTGGCTTCAGTGCTAACTAAACTAATGTATATGCACAAATATATTACTATTAAGCTTTCTATAATAATGTGAATTTAAAAGAGAGATCTATGGGGGATGTACTCATATATGCTGAGCTCTGTTTATTCCCAGGGGTATGAGAATTCTCTGGCTTGACTGTATAATAGAATGCAAGCAGATCCATTTCTGACATTGGTCATATACAGTTTTTGTATTGTTCATTTATCGCTCATTATTGTTATTTTTTTCTAGCTCTAACATCTTTTCAATTTTTTTTTAAATCTACCCTTATCATGTAGCTCCAATAGTATGCCTTTATGCCTCATTTGAATCTATCTGTATTTCTCTTCAACATTCTACATCTGTACAGTATGAAAAAGCAACCTCTGAGCTTATTTCCTCAGTGAGACTCTTTGCTTACGCTTGTCGAACTGTATTTTTATCCTGGTGTATTTACCTTTCCATCCCCCTCCAGTGGTCAGTAGTTAATAATCAATCTTTTTCTCAATTCCCATATGTTTACTTCACAAGGCGGATTCCCTTCATATGCTTGTGAAATCCGCAGCGCATTCAAAAGCTGAGATATTCGCCGGATTTGTGGCTTGTTTACCTTAAAGCGAGCTAATACGCTGCAGATTGAAAACACAAAGCCGACATCAAGAGAGAAAATCCAGCATGGCTTTTGATCTGGACTAGCTCGTGGGGAGGGAGGGGCTTTAAGGCACCAGACTCCGCCCACTGTGGAGCTCCATCCAATGGCAACAGGTCTGGAGGAGAGCTTGTGTGTATGTGAGAGAGGAAAGAGGGTGTCAGTGTGTGCGTGTGTGTGTAGGGAGCGGTCAGTCTCTCTCTCTCTCTCTCGCTGCTGCAGTCTGTGAGCATCCTCAGGAGTGAGACTCTCTTTTTATTCTCTCTGTCATTCATTCACACTTATTTTCATTATGTTTTCTTCCAGTAGCCTCGCGTTATTCATGTGTTGCTGATCCTTTTCTGTTAGTGACAGTGTGTTTGCAAGCACGTGTGGTTTGTGTGCTTGTGTGTGTTCATAAAGCGTGTCTTCAAGGTTTTATTTGGTCTGTTAATGTATGCTATGTTTATTTAAAAGTCCAGTGCATGATATTGGGATTTTTAACACTGTCTGGACAACTTACAGAGCGAATTGCTTTCACTGCTTGAACTTTTTTAACTTATGGAATAATCCTGATGGTGTTCCTGATCTTCTGTGTGTTCAGCAGTCTCTTTTCATTTGAGTGGATTTGTTCGGGATGACTGCATTTCTCGCTGCGGGATTGTTTTGGGTTTTCTACTTTATCCTCCGTCTGAGCTTTGCTGCACTCTGAGAATCTTTAATCTGCTTCCCTCTCTTTTCTTCTGCATCTTTTTGTTAAATTTGAATTGTTTAGAGATTTTCTGTGTGTGTGTGTGTTTTTTTAAGTAACATTGAGGCCGTTTGAGGAAAAGGTAGAGCTCGTTTTCCAAAAAGGTGGGAGTGATTTGAATAATCCTGTATACTGTATTTTTGGCTGGAAGGAAGTGCGGATATATTTTTCTTGCTGCTGATTGCAGCATCATAATAATTGTCCTTGATCTTGCTCTCCCGGCCTGAGGCTTAATGACAAAATTTACTTGTCATCTGACCTTTGAGTTCCTGCAAGGGCAGCGAAAGACTCTCGAGTTAGCCAAATTCCTCAACTGAACCTTTTCAGATCCTTATGCTCATTTAAAGCAATTGTCAGATCATCTCCTTGATTGGTGGTTCGGTTCAGTTATTTGCATTTTATAGACCAAATTTCTTTCTTATGCTTGTGGAATCCAAAGCTGAGATGTTCGCTGCATTTGGCTTGTTTACCTTTAAGCGAGCTAATACGATGCAGACTGAAAACGCAAAGCTGACACCAAGACAGAAAATCCAAATGGATTTTTCATCTGTGAAAACAACTGAATGAAAAAGCAAGGCAAAAAGGAGATGAATCATCTGTATCGGGTTGCTCAGGTGTAGTACGTTCTGTGTTGGGTCTGTCACGCTGGTGTGGTTGGTTTAATGGTGTTCAGGCTAGACTCTGGGGCATTGCTGTTGCTGTTGCTGCTCCTGCGAACTCTACTGTAGTTCAACACTCAGTGCATGTGTGTGTATACAGTTAAAGTCAGAATTATTAGCCCCCCCCTGTTTATCTTTCCCCCAATTTATGTTTAACGGAGAGAAGATTTTTTTTTCAACACATTTCTAAACATAATAGTTTTAATAACTGATTTATTTTATCTTTGCCATGATGACAGTAAATAATATTTTACTAGATATTTTTCAAGACACTTCTATACAGCTTAAAGTGACATTTATCTAGGTTAATTTGGTAAACTTGGCAGGTTAGGGTAATTAGGCAAGTTATTCTTTAACAATGGTTTGTTCTGGAGACTATCTAAAAATATATAGCTTAAAGGGTCTAATAATTTTAACCTTAAAGTTTTTTAAAAAATAACAACAAACAAATAAAACAAATAAGACTTTCTCCAGAAGAAAAAATATTATCAGATACACTGTGAAAATTTCCTTGCTCTGTTAAACATTATTTGGGAAATATTTAAAAAAGAAAAGAAAAAAAGAAAGGGTGGGCTAATAACTCAGACTTCAACTGTATGTATGTGTTTGCGTTGGTCTCAGCAGTAGCCAGAGCAGATGTAATTCTCTGCTGAAACAGGCTTGAGGTGTGCAGCTCCCTCAACATGCTGTGCACTACGCTTTTTCAGAAAAAAAAGGTGTAATGCAGCGTTACCTTTTTATCCCTAAAGTGTGCATATCGCTGCTTTAAAGGTTGTTATTAGTACTTAACATGTCAAATATGCATGCATGGATGGTCCATGTTAGTAGCTTTTGCAAAGCTAGCACCTCAAAGACAAGTTTTTTTTACATTTTTGTTTTCTGAGTGTAGATTATGAGGGAAATATGCTTCTTTCAGCTCAAAATCTGTTCATAAACAGTGATAATTATTATTTCGGTAATTATTGACATTTGAATTCTTTTACAAATATATTAAGTTCTGTTTAATCTAGGAAAGATTTGTTCAACACATTTTTAAACATAAGATTTATTATTTTTTTAAAATAAGCAATAGCTTTTGTCTTTGCCATGTTGACAGTACATTCTAGTGACTTTGCTAGATGCTAGTAAGTAGGTAAATAAGTAAATACTTTATTGTCCTTGACAGGGAATTTGTTATGGGCATCATATTGTTGCAGACATTCCATAAAAACAAACAATAAAAACAATACAAAATACAGTATTTACAATAGTTGTAATGCTAATTAAGATAATCTCTTGTTAAGTAAACCCACTGAAACTGGTACAAAAGGTTTCTTATATCTGTTTAAACTATGCTTAAGGACTCTATATCTCCTAGAGGGAAGCAGTTCATAATGTGGAAACAAAAAATGAGTTGAATCATTCAGAATCCTTTCCACTTAATTGACTCAATTCTCATATAAAACTTGAGAATTAAAATATTCATCATGCCCAACAATTTTCCATCCTGTCTTTAAGAGATGCATCAACTTAGATTTACACTGTACAGATAGGTTGCCAGACCACACTGTGATACCATACCTGACAATGCTTTCAAGAACAGCTTTATAAAACAACATCATAAGCTGCTTGTTAACTCCAAAAAGACGTAACCTCCGTAAAAAATACATTCTCTGGTATAAACAAGAGCAAACCCACTCTGTGTGTTTTCCATGTAAAAGAACTGTCAATGTATATGCCCAAGTACTTATAGATCTCTGACTGAGTAATAGGATGATCGTGTGCATCCATTTGACGATGGTCACCTATACACTTTGGGTCAAATACCATCGCTTCAGTTTTCTTAGTATTTTTTTTTAGCTTATTTTATTTTAGTATTCAGCTTAAAGTGCAATTCAAGAGCTTAACTACACTGTAAAAATATCTGTTAATTAACAGTTTCTGTATTTTGTGATTCACACGTGTTTTATGTTGATTTACGGTTGTCAATTGCATTGTGGGACTTAGATCTCTGCTATGTCGACTTCTGATGTTGAAAATTCAACTCAACAGTTTAACAAAGTGACTTTTATTGACATTTTAGTAGTTTGAAATAATATATAAAGAAATAAGTCTGCAAAATAATAGAAAATGTACTGGCAATTTATTACAAAGTTTTTGTACCGTGATATGCAACACCAACACAGACAATACAGTGTAGGTTAAACTATTAGAAACGTTAATAAAACTCACTTTTCGAACTTTTTAAGTTTAAAAGTTGTTGGAAGAAAGATCAAGATCCCATAATGTAATTCAAAAGCATAAATAAATGGAGAGAAATAAAAACATGAATCACAAAATATGTAAACTTACGGATATTTTTTACAGCTTAGGTATTTTGGTTACTAAGACAGTCGTAACACATCATTGGTTTGTTCTGTAGCCAATTGAAAAAGGGGCTTACTCTGTGAAAAAATGTGGGGGAAATGTGGAAAAATGTCCTTGCTCGGTTAAACAGCACTTGGGAATTATTTGAGTAAGAATACAAATTTCACAGAAAGGCTAATTATTTCATCTTCAACTGTATAAACAGCAAAAGATCTCTTGAAAATCCTCAGTATTTACAATTTACAGTTATGTATATGAGTAAAACAATGCCTACTGATGACAATTCTTTCAAAATTGAAAACAAACTGGCTTAAAATATTAAGAAGGTGTCTTGTTTATATTTTCAGACATGTTTAGATTAATTTTTACAGCCGATTCTAATGTTATCACTCGATTGAATAGGCATTATCAGTGGTTATCAGCTGATAGATATGGGCTATTAGGGGCCTACTGGAAGGTTGTAATCATCCAGAGATAGATCACATATGGAAAGTTAACGAGAATTATTATTTATTAAATTTCCTATTAAATGTATTTTATTAACATCTACCCCTACCTTAACCCTAAACCCAGCCGTCACAGTAATGTAAAAACAGATCTGAATCTGAAGTCTTCTCTATTAGTATAGCTGATTAACCATGAGGATGGATGATAACAGCCTTCTAAGCCTACCAGTAGGCACAGAAGGCCCCTGCTGGCCCATATATTAGTTGATACCCACTGTTAACGCCCATTTAATGGAGTGATAACATTCAAAGCGGGTGAATTTTTAGACAACACAATACAAATGTTGTAACTTCAGAAGAGTCGATGGAGTAACCAATAATAAATGAAAATGTTTGTTATTCTGACCATAAACAAACAAAAACTGACACATTTATATTTTAAATTGTAATATGTAATCGTTATTTGACCTTTATTGAAAATAATACTATTAATTTACTCAAACCCCCACCTAATAAATCATAATAAACAATTACATTATCATTATTAATGTTACAGTTTTTTTTTTTTTTTTTTGGAATTGCTTGGGTCTGTTTTTCAAAACAGACTTAACATTTTCTAAATGTGAGTGCAAATCTCAAAACTGTTTCCTATAACCTCAGGACACTCATCCAAAACATTTCATTCTTGCTTCAAAACCTAGTTATTGTGTCAGTAATAACTAGCTCATTAACTAGCTCATTTCTGTTTAATGATGTCAGAATTGACTGTTATTTTGGAATGGATGTGTAAATGGACATTTCCGGAAAAATTCCGTAACATCTCTTGCCTGTGGGCCTTGCCAGTACTTTTTTGAATTTACCGGTAAAGTCGTTCCAGATATTTATCGGTATCACTGTGAAAAACTGTATAAACAATTATGCTACTTGATATTTTTATTCAATATTTTTTATTAATTTAAAAATTTCCTTATTGTCTGTGCCAATAGCCTAGTGTTTAGTGTGTCGACAAATAGCACTGAGGTGTTTGCAGTGACCCAAGTTCGATTCCCGGCTCGAGGTCTTTTGCGGATCCTTCACCTATCTCTGCTCCACACACTTTCCTGTCTGTAAATCTCCACTGTCCTATCAATAAAGGTGAAAACGCAGAGGCGTCGCTAGACCCCATGTACACGTGCCCCAGTAAAAATTGACAGTTCCCCAGTAAATGCTTTGAGATACGATTTGCTTTACATGCAAGTGTATTTATTAAGAGTGGTAATCCCAGAATAAAGATGTTAATTTCTATGTGCAACCAAACCAATGCTGGTGAAAGCAATGTAGTTTAATCAAAAAGCAAAGTGAGCATTCATGCTGAAAAAAAAACATACCCGTGCGCCTCACGCACCGCTCCTGCTTGACGCTGATGCACTGCTCTGCTCCCCGTGTAAGTCCCAGTTGTGAACATGCACGGCAAAAAAATAGCCGTGCCGCTCATACATTGTGAAACCGGCGTAACAGTCTTTTATGGAGAGGTGTTGGCAGTGCCGGCTCGTCCTACAGGCAATATAGGCGGTTGCCTAGGGCCCTGCGTTTTTTTGAAGGGGCCCACAAATGCTGCTCTTATATTATATTTACTGTGAACAGAAGCACGAGGACGAGCGCAAATGTTAAAACCCTCAAGCAGTGCGCAATGCACAAACCCTATTAAACCCGATACAATTCACAATGACGGCGAGAAAAAAAAACTTCCACATTTCATTAAAACATTAGCTCTGCATTATTCATACATGACAAATAGCTTAAAACATTAATAAATGCACAACAACAGCATGAATAAAAGCAGAAAATATTAGAAACATACCCAGCAGCACCGCACTCTATTTTGCATAACCCAGCCCGTGATCGGCTATTGGATGGAATGACGTAGCGTATTCCTACACAGATTCCACATATCTCTCCAAATTGCTCATGTTGGAAATAAAGCCGAAAAAGTGTCTTAAGGTCTTAAGTTCTATAATGTCACTAGTGTCATTGCTATTTTTAATCAACCTTAATCAAATTATAATTAGAAATTAAATGGCATCCAAACCCGAAGCCAAAAAAAGAAAAACAGAGGAAGAATAGCTAGCTCAAAGTAAAGATATGCGCATAATACATTATTTAGTAGTGTGGTATAAGGACTTTTAATAAATGCAACAATGCCCATGATCACAGAAATACTTGTGTAATATGTGATACAAAAAGAGGCAACATTCAGCATGTTTCATTAAATAATCAATTAATTATCTATCCCCCTATTTCACCCTGCTGAAAAAACAGGTTTCCCCCTCATTTTGTCAAATTGAATTTTAGCCACTGTCCAACATCTAATGCAAAGTTTTGTTTGTGTAAATCTCTGTGTAAAAACAAGCTAAAATGTCTCCTGCATTTCTAGTTATTTATGCATATATTTGTATGTTATTCATTTACAAAAAATATGCATTTGATTCATGTTATATATACTGTATGTCATACGTATATACTTAATTTTTTTTAATGAGTTGTTAGATGTGTAAATCTGAGTAAATATTTTTACAAATGCATTATAGGTTAAATATATTACAGTTAATACAAATGTATACACATAAATAGTATTAATATAATTTTTTTTGTGCTGTCTTCTCACTGTTTTTACACCAGTAGGCCCAATTTTTTTATCTCGCCTA
This sequence comes from Danio aesculapii, assembly GCF_903798145.1. Lineage (NCBI taxonomy): Eukaryota > Metazoa > Chordata > Actinopteri > Cypriniformes > Danionidae > Danio > Danio aesculapii. The sequence goes on from NC_079444.1 coordinate 29,659,754, forward strand.
GGGTCCCTCAACCCTCCGAGCCAGCACTGGTTGCCGGCACGCAGTGAGTTTTGCAAGTCGACAACAAAGTTTAAATAATATGATGGTGATATTATTTAGATTAAGCATGGCTCCTGATAGATTTTTTGTATGAAGCAAAAAGGAGTGATGATGAGTCAGGGAGGTAAGACTTTATAAACCTAATTCTCGGCCATGAGTCGGGTCTAAGACAACACATAACAGAAAGCTCTATAAAACATCTTTTTTTTGTATTCTTTTGAATTGTTTATAGAATTTCATTGTAATAAAATTAATTTTCATGCAAAAGATTTGATAAATTATCTTAGCATCACTCCAGTTGTATTTTTCGATTGTTTTCCAGTTACATTTAGGATTAATTTCGGTTATTTATTTAAAATAATAACTGTGTAAGAACAATAATACTGTTATTTATTTGTAATGATAATTTTTTATATTATATAATATTTATTTATTTATTTTTTTTTTATTTATTTATTTATTTATTTATTTTTGAGGGGGAACTGTGCCCCAGTAGAGCTTTATGTCTAGCAATGCCCCTATGAAAACCCCTAAAAAATAATAATAATAAATGTCCTTATTAACACATTTTGTCCATTGAATGCGTACTTGCTAAATAAAAAAAGTCAAAACACACACAAAAAACTGGTATTGAACCAACATTTAAACTGTAGTGTTTTTGGGAGACTTGTATGAGTCAAATGAAGTTAAAATCATATTTTTGAAAGTTGCATATGGGTTTTGACAACCAAAGCAAGGCTAAAAAGGCATTTTAAAAGTACCTGTAATAAGCAATAAGTAATATATGGTCAGCTGTTTATTGCCTTACAGAATGATGAATGTTCTGTAGGAATCTGTGGAGATTCAGCACCGGCTTGCAAAATTAACAAAGAAGCAGAAGGTGGATGTTATCGAATATCATACATTTGCACCACAGGAGACACATAATATGACTTTACCAGCTCTCTTTCCCTCCCTCCCTCTCTCTCTCTCTCTCTCTTTTAACTTTTTCTTCTTGCATTCCAATATTGACTGTGTGACCTTGTGCGAAAAGTCAGCCCAGTACAGCTAGTGCTAATATTGATCGGAGCTGTCATCTCAGACACTAAGACTCTACAATAACACATCCTTTATGGACATTTCCCTTGAGATCTTTGCATTAACTCCTTTGGTTTTAGAATGTTTGCATGTGCTCTTTTTTTGTTAATATAGATTGATTTTTGCATTTCGCTTACGAAGGCTTTGTTATGTTTGTGTTTACAGAATACGGGCGTTTTGAGGCCAAAATTCATGACTTGCGAGAGCAGATGATGAACCACAGCATGAGCTCTGGATCCGGATCCCTCAGAACCAATCAAAAACGTTCACTCTATGTCAGGTAGATTGAATCTATTTGAGTTCACATAATAAATGGCAAGAATTTATAATCATGTCTTGGTTTTTGATAGTAGGGTCATCTTGTTTATCAGTCATTTCTCTAAAAAAGAAACAGCATATTTTCATTACCCTCATAAAGTTTTTTTCCCCTCCTTTTTTAAAACATAGATTTGTTGTTTAATTTATTATTCCGTTTATTGAGAAGGTTATATATATATTAAATAGAATTTATGCAAATGTGGTTTATGTGTTTTAAATATGCGCATTAGGAAATCTGAACATCATATAAAGCCATTGATTTTATTATTTTTGAAAGACGATGTATTTTTCTATTTATAAATTGTGCTTTTTAAATGTTTTTAACCTAAAAAGTCAATGAAATCTAAATACAGATTATTATTTTGAAATCTAATAGATTTTTCTCTATTCTTCAGTGTCACTTGATACTTTTCAAAACATTTTTCAGATAGCTTTATTGTAATTATTGCTTAGTATTGATGTTGTAAAGAAGTCTGTTAGCTAATATATACTGTATTGTTTAAACCATAATGCAGAATATTTTATAATTCTTTGATTATTGGGAAAATACAATTTCTTATGAAATATTCTTGATTCTTATCTTGTTGACATATTAAAAAACAGGCTGAATATCTTATTTTGGCAGTCCTTAAATCAAAATTTAATTATTTAATTAAATTTTATATGAAATCATGCAAATTATATATGAACAAACTCTGAATAGTAATATTTACAGATTCGGATTTATCTATAATAAATTAACAGTTTTCCAAACATTATTTTTCATATAACATATATTTTTCTATTTAAATTGTATATTTTCTATTTAAATTGTACTTTTTTAATGTTTTTTAATGTAAAAGGTCAATGAAATATAAATACAGATTATTATTTTGAAATCTAATAGATTTTACTCTATTCTTCAGTGTCACTTGATACTTAAAAAAAAAAATTCAGAGAGTATTATTGTAATTATTGCATAGTATTAATGTTGTAAAGAATTCTGCTAATTAATATATATTTTTTAAACCATAATGCAGAATATTTTATAATTATTTGATTATTGGGAAAATACAGTTTCTTATGAAATATGAAATTCTTTTTTTTTTAAGATTTATTTTTGGCCTTTTTGCCTTTATTAGATAGGACAGTGTTAGATAGGACAGGAAGCGAAGTGGGAGAGAGAGAGAAAGGGGTGTAGGGTTGGGAAATGTCCTCAAGCTGGGATTCGAACTCAGGACACCCTGACGTGCTACTGCATCATATGTCGGCACGCTAACCACCTAATATTATAGTTAGGGATGTTCCGATCAGGTTTTTTTACCCTTGAGTCCGAGTCATTTTATTTTGAGTATCTGCCGATACCGAAACCCGATCCGATACTTCTATAATACATAAAAAAGAATAAAGAAGAGTGAAGACACAGATCCAGGATGTTCCTTATTTTTTAATTAATTCACCTTATTTTAACATTTAACAACTCGATTAGTAAACAGAGCACTTCTGTGAGGTAGCTTAAACAATCAAGTAATAAATGACATAAATTCTTCACTTTTGGACTTTAGTGCAATAATAAATATATATAAAAAATCTAATTTCAAGTAATTAAATAAAAAATGTAAAGTAAACAAATAAACAATGTTGCTTAAAGAAATACTACAGTAGACATAAACAAAGAGAGTAACTGCTGCCAATTTACCACAGACTTTAAATATCAACAGCTCTTCTAAATGTCACGTAAAACAGCATGTGAAGTGTGTTCGTGTGTACAATCTCTGATTGAGACTGATCTGAGAACAGACAGCATGTGCTCCATTGAGTGGGAGTGTGTGTCGATGTGTTTTTTTTTTTTTTTTTGTGTGTGTGTAAGAGGAGAAAACTGGACACTGATGAATCTTGACTCAAAACACTCCAGACTCCCTGCTGGTTCACACGCAAACCCCTGCAGTGTGTGTGTGTGTGTGCAACAAACATCTTGCTCCAGGCTAGAAACATGTCTCATTGCCCAGGGAGACCACAGTCATGTTCACATCAATCCAACATCAGTTCCACATCACAAGAGCCAAAGGACAGACACTTTTACATGATTAGGGGGATGCTGGGATAAATCAGTATCCCAATCAGTGGTGACGAAAGAAGGAGAAGGAAAAATAAAAACATTTACTTATATATCTTGTTTTTCAGTAAAAATATGAAAGCTAAATGACAAAGCTAAATGATAAGATTTGATTCACAGATTTAACAATTGAAATTATTGAAAATATATATTTTTATAGATTTAGAGCAAGATTTTAGGGCAGACAGTAAGCTTATTTAACTAAATTTTTTGCTTATTTAACTGGGTTTTAATCTTATCTCCAGACTTAAATTGCAAAACAGCTCTTTAAAGGCTATTTTTGTAAATAAAAATAAATTAAAAAAATCGAGCACTGATACAGATATTTTAGTAGTACTTACATGGCATAAGTATAACTATTTTATTAATATCTTTTAAAATATGAAAAATGGCAGCATGGTGGCGCAGTGGGTAGCACAATCACCTCACAGCGAGAAGGTTGCTGGTTCAAGCCCCGGCTGGGTCAGTTGGCATTTCTGTGTGGAGTTTGCTTGTACTCCCCGTGTCCAAAGACATGTGGGATAGGTGAATTGAATAAACTAAATTGGCCGTAGTGTATGTGTGTGAATGCAAGAGTGTATGGGTGTTTTCCAGTGTTGGCTTGCAGCTGAAAGGGCATTCGCTGTGTAAAACATATGGATAAGGTGGCGGTTCATTCCACTGTAGCGATTCCTAATTAATAAAGGGACTACAGTGCATCAGGAAAGTATTAATAGCTCTTGCCTTTTTCTACATATTTTTATGTTACAGCCTTATTCCAAAATGGATTGAATTAATTTATTTCCTCAAAATTCTACACACAATACCCCATAACGACAATGTGAAAAAAGATTTTTTTTATTAAAAATAAAATAACTGAAAAATCACACGTACATGAGTATTCACAGCTTTTGCCGTGAAGCTCTAAATTGAGCTCAGGTACATTCTGTTTCCACTGATCATTCTTGAGATGTTTCAGCAGCTTAACTGGAGATCACTTGTGGCAAATTCAGTTGATTGGACATGATTTGAAAAGGCATACACCTGTCTATATAAGGTCCCAGAGTTGACCGTGCATGTCAAAGCACAAACCAAGTATGAAGACAAAGGAATTGTCTGTAGACCTCCGAGACAGGATTGTCTCGAGGCACAAGGCTGGGGAAGGTTACAGAAAAATTTCTGCTGCTCTGAAAGTTCCAATGAGCCCAGTGGCCTCCATTATCAGTTAGTGGAAGATGTTTGTAACCACCAGGACTCTTCCTAGAGCTGGCCGACCATCTAAACTGAGTGATCGGGGGAGAAGGGCCTTAGTCAAGGAGGTGATTAATAACCCGATGGTCACTCTGTCTGAGCTCCAGCCTTCTTCTGTGGAGAGAGGAGAATCTTACAGAAGAACAACCATCTGTGCAGCAATCCACCAATCAGGCCTGTATGGTAGAGTGGCCAGACAGAAGCCACTCCCCACCTTGAATTAGCCAAAAGGCATCTGAAGGACTCTCAGACCATAAGAAACAAAATTCTCTGATCTGATGAGACTAAATTTGAACTCTTTGGAGTGAATGCCAGGCGTTACGTTTGGAGAAAACCAGGCACCGCTCATCACCTGGCTAATACCATCCCTACAGTGAAGCATGGTGGTGGCAGCATCATGCTGTAGGGATGTTTTTCAGCAGCAGGAACTGGGAGACTAGTCAGGATAGAGGGAAAGATGAATGCAGCAATGTACTGAGACATCCTGAATGAAAACCTGCTTCAGAGTGCTCTTGACCTCTGACTGGGGCGACGGTTCATCTTCCAGCAGGACAATAACCCAAAGCACACCGCCAAAATATCTTGAGTGTCTTCACAACAACTCTGTGAATGTCCTTGAGTGGCCCAGCCAGAGCCCAGACCTAAATCCTGTTGAACATGGCTGTACACCATCGCTTCCCATCCAACCTGATAGAGCTTGAGAGGTACTGCAAAGAGGAATGTGCAAAAATTCCCAAAGACAGGTGTGCCAAACTTGTGGCATCATATTCAAAAAGACTTGAGGCTGTAATTGCTGCCAAAGGTGCATCAACAAAGTATTGAGCAAAGCCTGAGAATACTTATGTACATGTGATTTTTTTCAGGTTTTTTATTAGTAAACAATTTCAAAAAATCGTTTTTCACATTGTCATTATGGGGTATTGTGTGTAGAATTGGGGAAATAAATTAATTTAATCTATTTTGGAATAAGGCTGTAACATAAAAAATGTGTGGAAAGTAAAGCGCTGTGAATACTTTCAGCATGCACTGCAAGCAGAAAATGAATGAATGAATGAATTAATGTACAGATCAGAATAAGTAAGCTTTTTTATTATGATGAATATATCTGTTATGCTGAATGACAATGAAAAAACAACATTACAATATTTTTAAGCAATAAAGTATATTTTGCCTGCATTAAATATTTTTAATATTATAAAAAATAAATATTTTTTGCTGTTGATTTTTAAAAGACAACTAATTGTTTAGGCTCAATTCCAGAGTCTACAAAATATTCAAGAAATTCTTAAGAAGTTAAACAGTAAAATCTCAAGATCTGCATGCTCCAGAACGCCCCTCTCTCTTTCAGCACACTTTGGCTGAACATCTGCTGTGAATCTCCCAGATATGTTTCACGATGCAGTCAGCGCAAGACATTAGATCTTCATCAGCTGTACATCCCTGATTTGGCTCGGTTATTGTGTGTTAGTTGGAAAATTTCAGCAGAACCAGCACACCTGTGGAGAGCCATTGTGATAAAGCACTCTCCTGTCAGAAATGACACACACACACACACACACACACACACACACACAGATACACACCTCCTCTCTTCAGTTTCTTCTTCCCAGCTGCAGTGTGGTGCCGCAGGCCCCTCTGTGGGTGCTGGATAATTGTACTGTGCCGTCGCCAGCCATTTGGGCTTGTTTTGCAGAACTCGGATGCTGGGAAAAGCTGAGACACCGGAAATCAGACCTTGTAGGGAGACATTTATTTGCTGCAGAACAGATACATCAGCACAGATCAGCTCTCTAAAGTCACCTTTTATGTGGGATTAGTAGTGCTGGTGAAACAAATAACAACTCAACTCAAATACTGAGTCTTTTTAACACCCTTGCTCATAGTACTGGCTGAATAGTACTGCTGTGTGAGTCAACCAATCTGAGTACACTGAAAAAGATTGTTGCAAACAATTTATATGGGTTGAATTTAAACACACAAATTAAATTTAGTTGTTAAACTTAATTTGTTTGTTTCAGTCCAGCCCAAATAAAATGTTTACAGCCACTTAAAAAAAAAGAATAAATCCATGTAATCGTTTTTTTAATCATTTTTTTCAGTGGTTCAAAATTGTAACAATTGTAACACATTATGTGTTATTGTCCTGTCAAAAATGGCACCTGCTTTATCTTATCCAAGCAGGAAAGCTATAAATGACAGCTTCAAACATTGTTATTTCAAATTTGGAAGAAATTTATGTTTACAGAATAAAACTAAATGTGTGTGTACCTTGTATTCTCACATTGTGGGGACCAAATGTCCCCAGATGTATTGCAATACCAATAATATTTGACCTTGCGGGTACCTTTTTTGTCCCCATATGTAAGACAGCTCAAAAATCATACAGATTATTAATTTGAAAATGTAAAAATGCAGATAATTATGTTTGTGGGAATCCCTATAAAGCGACCTATAGCTGGGTGTGTGTACGTGCCTGCGTGCATGTGTTTTCATTTCTTTTAGGGATGTACTAAAGTTAAAATTCTGAGACAGACGAAATAAAAAATTCTGAATGCACTTGGCTGTAATCCGAAAACCCCTTGTAATTATTAATGATTTATATCGAGTGATTTTGTTAGATTTTTTTTTAATTTAACCCAACCCTCTTAAATTATACTGTTTAAAAAAACAAAGTTCAATAAAAAATGTATTGGCAGTAAAATTTTATTGGCAGTGAACAAATGGGGAGGCCTAATTTTACCATTGAAATGAATGGATTTCATTGTGCAGTGCTTTCCGTGTCTGGTGTAGCCATTTCAGATTGTATATAGTGACTACTGCTGGAGGGAGTGTGAAACCTGGCTACTGAACACTGCTGCGAAGTGCAGCACAGCATAGCCTTCTTTCCATTCATATTGTCTTCCATTTTTCTGTTTTGAAAATGAAGGCCACATATTTTGTCCATCTCTAATTTATTAATGTTATAAACGTCTAGCCTAACCCTTTGACTGCCCCTCTACCAAACAGTTGACCATGTTTTGACTGTTTTAAAGAATGACTGTTAAAGTTGTTTAAAGAATGACTGTTTTAAATAATAGCTTACACACACAGCATTGTTGGTTTTCAAAAAAAAAAAAAAAATCAATCAAACATCCTGTTGCACTACTGCACTTGATTTTGGTTTTATTGTAAAAATAAAACAAGAAAGCATGATAGATGAGAATCTGAAATATTTTATGGCATACTTTTAAAAAAAAGGTGGTTTAGTATTCAAAATGTTTAATTTTGAATATGTTTTTAAATAAATTCTTACACTTTATAAATCTTACACTTCATATTTTCTGATTTTTCACAGTTTATGTATTAATTCCAGTACGTTTACCATAAACAGACATGTAAACCATTTGGTAAAGGCTGATATTTTAGAAATTATGAGATGTGTTATGAGTGTGTTGACGAGCTACATTAGGAGTTAAGAAATGTAGATTTTTTCCCACAATTTCCCCTTTAGAGAACAAATTTATAAACATGACAGTTTTCATAACTAATTTCTAATAACTTATTTTATCTTTGATAGTACATAATATTTTACTAGATATTTTTTCAACATCCTAGTATTCAGCTTAAAGAGCGATTTAGGCTTAACTAGGTTAATTAGGTGAACTAGGCAAGTTAAAGTAATTAGGCAAATCATTGTATAACAGTTGATTGTTCTGTAGACTATCGAAAAAAAATAGTGCTTAAGGGGGCTAATAAAATGACCTTAAAGTGGTTTAAAAAAAAATTAAAACTGGTTTTATTCTAACTGAAATAAGGCTCTCTTTAGAAGAAAAAATATAATCGGAAATACTGTTAAAATTTCTTTGCTCCATTAAATATCACTTGAAAAATATTTGAAAAAGAACAAATATTTTACAAGAGGGCTAATAATTTTCACTTCAACTGTATATTATAATGTATATATATATAATGTATGTCATTACATATAGAAGTCTTGTGCAATGTTTATATTTGAAGAGAGTACAGATTTTTGTATGATAATTTGTATACACATACATGCAATAATATAAGTACATTGTGAATGTATACAATATGATCTCTGTAGCGTACTGTGAGCCTATGAATTCTGCAATGAACGGAGATAGATGTGAGAAAAGAGTCTCGGCAAACCTCTAATTGGCCTGCAGAGGGAAAAAATAGACTTTTGACAAACGCATAATTTCCAGTTTGCCGCGGCTGAGCATTGAGATGCATTAGAGTTGTGGTGAGATGAATGCAGAGGTGTGATCGCCGCTGGCTGTAGACTATGAATAGAAAGTGCACGTCAATGTAAGAGCAATGCATTCATGACTCCATTCACACACTGACTCAGTTAGCATTGGATGAGTCAGTTATTGAATGATTTTCCCCAATCAGCATGTTTCAGTGTTTCTGTCACAACGAATCAACATCACAGTTTCTCTAATCTGGAAGCGTGTGCATGTACTGCTTATTTAATGCGTGTGTCTGTGTCTGCAGCAGCATTTACATGTAACCATAACAACATAATTCCCCTTTGCGATCAGAGAAATACATTGCTTCATTATGCAAGAAAGTCCAGTGTGTGTGTAATTTGTCCGGTGCAAATGTAAATTTCAGAATATGAATTGCAGAGTTGTCTGTTTTGATTTATTTCGCGAGAAGTTGCCTGTGTTGTGTCTGGGGACTGCGACAGTGAGAGTAGAGCTTTTTATTCATGTATTTTTTAAACACTTGAAATAACACCATGAATATTGATGTTATGTTCATGCTTGTGTGTTGGATTTGTTTTTAGTTTAGTTATCCACATTTCTTTTAGCAAAAAAGAGGACCCTGGTTTTCATTCTTGTATTTACAGTTGTTTTAACAATTGAAAAAAAAAGATTTACCTTGAATAACCCAGAAACCATTTAGCAACCACTTCTGGGGTTATTTTTTCCCCCACTTAAACCTGTTGGCAACAGCATAAAAACACCTAAGTTATCAGAACACTTTATTAGATGCATAGCAAGACTGGCAGAAATCTTGGGAATGATCTCTTTTGACTTGCTTTTAAAGGCTGGTTTATATATACCAGAGGCTAGATAGTGAAGTGCTGTACAGGTAGCCCTCACGAAGTCGCTGGTTCGATCCCAGCTCGGAGCGGGTTGGGTGGTGTAGGACCACTTGGGTTACATTGGTGCCGTGACCCGGATGGAAGTGGGGTAGCAGAGGCCAGTTAGTGAAGTGCTGTGCAGGTTAACCTCACCACTTCTGCCACTCGTCCATCATGTAACCAGCTGCAAACGTCCCCGCTGGACAGTTGGGTTCCCCTGAACCCAGACTTCTCATCAAGAAAATTTTGTCAATTGCGTTTAGAGACCAGTTGATCAAATCCATAGTTCTTCACTTGTTTGGAGAGCAGGACAAGGAGAGGCTAAAGAATATATCAAATCTATTCTATCAAAGACAGAATAAGACTAGACAAGAGGAGCCAGCCAGGAGAGATATGGGTGGTAGAGGAAAAAAGTGTGATCGCCTTCGCCAAGAGCCAAAGAACACTGTTATATAAAACTGTTAACTACTATTTTTATCTTTTGTTAGTTGGGGATAAAATATACTAATTCTAATATTATAGTAGTATAGTAGTTCTAGTAAAATGTATTTGATTTTTGGTAAACACCAAGCGACCCCCACTTTGGGAGCCACTGGCCTACATGTAATAATTTTAACATTATGATGGTGACTTTTTCCACTAAGAAGCGCTCTCACGTTTCCTCCAGCAAATGTAAAAGTACTGTAGTTCTCCTGAGCTGCAGCAGTGTTTGTAATTCATTCTTGCAAATGTCAGCCGGAGTGCTGTGATTTCACTGGTCTAGCTCTTCTTGTGATAAGGCCACTGATCTACACACTCAGCTGTACTCTCAGGGGGCTTTTAAACGCCACATTTCTCTGTAACAAGCAAAAGCAGGACATTATCCGCACCTTGGCCAGCACTCTGACACTTTCTGCTAGTTTGCCTGTTGTAGATGTACTGCTTTTTTTCTCTTTTGCCATGCTGATGATGTTTTTTTCAGCTTTTATCTCGCTGCTTTGCAAATACTATGTTCACGGTTTTTTGTTTGTTTGTTTTTTCTCTACAAAGACTGAGGCAGCACTCACTCTTAACAAATTATGTTACAGACATTTGCTGTTGTGGAAAATGCTGTCCATGAGGTTCACCACACATGGATGTTCCTTTTTCTGCTGAGCGCTGTATATTACACATGGACACACACACCTTTACTGTCTCTCTTTGGCTGTTACACAGAGATTCAACCCTGCAGCTCCTCAGCAAGACCCACACAATAAATCACAAGACAAAACCCTGTGGTTTCAGCACTTTTGCATTAAGACACTCAAACCAGAGATTAAAAAAAAGTTAATTAAAACTAAAAATATCAAAACTGTTTGATAATTTAAATTAAACATTAAATTAAACATGCACAAAATATAAAAAATACGATTAATAAATAAATATATAAATAGATATATAATTACAGTATAAATTAAAATGACAACAGTTAAAGTAAAAAGTTAAGAACTTGAAAAACATAAGGTTGAAACCCCCCCTGTGTATTTTTTTCTCAATTTCTGTTTAACGGAGAGCAGATTTTTTTCAACACATTTCTAAACAATAGTTTTAATAACTCATTTCTAATAACTGATTTCCTTAGATATTTTTTAAGCCACTTCTATACAGCTTAACTAGGATAATTAGGTTAACTAGGCAGGATAGGGTAATTACGCAAGCTATTGTATAATGATTTTTTTGGTTTGTTTTTAGACAGTAGCCAAAAAATATATATAGCTTAAAGGGGTTAATAATTTTGACCCTTAAATGTTTAAAAAATAAATAAAAACTGCTTTTGTTCTTGCTGAAATAAAACAAATAAGACTTTCTCCAGAAGAAAAAATATTATCAGACATGCTGTGAAAATGTCCTAAATCTGTTAAACATAATTTGGGAAATATGAAAAAAAAAAAAATTCAAAGGAGGGGCTAATAATTGTAACTTCAACTGTATATGTACATCATCTCATAAAGTAATAATAAAAATAAATAAATGAAAATGGGGGGCTGCATGGTGGCGTAGTGGGTAGCATGTTCGCCTCACAGCAAGAAGGTTCCTGGTTCGAGCCTCGGCTGGGTCATTTCTGTGTGGAGTTTGCATGTTCTCCCCGTGTTGTCGTGGGTTTCCTCTGTTTCCCCCACAGTCCATATGCTGTATAGGTGAATTGGGTAGGCTTAATTGGCTGTAGTGTATGTGTGTGAATGAGTGTGTATGGATGTTTCCCAGTGATGGATTGCAGCTGGAAGGGCATCCGCTGCGTAAAACACATGCTTGATAAGTTGGCGGTTCATTCCGCTGTGGCGACCCGGATTAATAAAGGGACTTAGCCGAATAGAAAATTAATGAATGAATAATAAATAAGTAAATAAAATTGAAAATAAATAGTAAAGCACAACTAATATTGTTTAAAGTGTGTCTTTAATGTTATATTAAAACTAAATTTAAATAATTTCTAATAAGTTAAATATTTTATAGATAAAGAGAATTAATATATACTAAAGTAACTAAAACTAAATGTAAGATCTAAAATCAAATATGTAAATTAGGGTTTATCAGAGAAGGTGGGGAAAATATTTCTCATTCTTGCAGGAGGCTGAATAAGGCATGTGTGGTGAGATGTACAGTAAAAGTATTATTATTCTATTTTAAGCTGTGTTTTTGATTCTCTTGAGCTCATTTTATTTGTGTTTATTGAATTTATGATAGCAAACATATGACACGGTGGCTCAGTGGTTAGCACTGTCACCTTACAGCAAGAAGGTCGCTGGTTCAAGTCCCAGCTGGGTCAGTAGGCATTTCTGTGTGGAGTCTGCATGTTCTCCCCGTGTTGGCGTGGGTTTCCTCTGGGTGCTCCGGTTTCCCCCACAGTTCAAAGACATGCACTATAGGTGAAGTGAATTAACTAAATTGGCCGTAGTGTATGTGTGTGAATGTGTGTATGAATGTTTCCCAGTACTGGGTTGCAGCTAACCCAAAAAATCACTAACACTAAATTGAAAAATGTATATATAAAAATAGAAACCAAATCAAAATATTCATAAATACTATAATATTATGTAAATTATAATAAATAAGACATAAATGTAAGTATCTCTGAACAATGAGCTAGAACTCATGCAATACAAAATGTTTCCATTGTTTTGTCAGGTAGTTCATAAATCCACCACACCTCTTCTTCCAGCTGAAAGCAGTACAGACAAAAATATGGTACATTTATCATCATAGGCACTCATAATGTCCACAGAGGGGAGAGATCATTACTCAGTCTGTGTCCAATAAAAATGTGCACTTTTGTCAGTACATGCTGTTTTTTTAGAGGTGTCTTGAAAAGCATCACTGCTGTAATAACGCCATGGAGAAATGAATTGACTGTAATGGGCTGAGAAGATGCAGCATGCAAACAGATCAAATATTATTTATCTGCACTGTACATAGCTTGCAGTTTCTATAACAACCTCAGTGTCTTAGTTGGCCAATGAGCAGGAGCATGTGCTTTTTTTTCTCCTGGGCTTGTGTTCCCATGTGTGTTTTCAAGCTAACAGTTTGTGTTTGTACGGCACATATCATGTCTTTGCACTTATCACGATTTATCCTTGGTATAATCCATAGTGGAAATTTGCCATCAAACCTATTGCTTAATTTAATTTAATTTAATTTAATTTAATTTAATTTAATTTAATTTAATTTAATTTAATTTAATTTAATTTAATTTAATTTAATTTAATTTAATTTAATTTAATTTAATTTAATTTAAATTTTAATTTTAATTTAAAGTTTATTTTATTTTATTTATTTTTTAATTTTTAATTTTATTTTATTTTTATTTTTTATATATTTTTTATTTTATTTTATTTTGTTTGACTTATCAATTGTATATCTTTTTATAAACTGTTTGCATAAATAATTATTTTTTAATAACGTGTTTTTTTTTCATTTGAACAGAAAAACTACATTACCCATGATGCTGTACAAAGAAATTCACCAATAAAAGAGCTGCGCTGAGCAGCCGCACCAATATATATATTTAGGTCCGCCTACTTTCACATGGAGAAAATAAATGTTTGGTTAATTTACATAATGTATTAGGTTTTGTTAGTTTAAAAAACATGTAAACTATAAAAAACTGAAAATGTTATTATATGGGGCAAAAAAAAGGTGTGTTTTTTTATTAAACTATATAGCAATGACAAATACAAAAAAATACTAAAATCTAAATGCAAAATTTTTATATATGAACAAATTCAAACTAATAACACAAATGTTTCATTATCTCGATGATAGCAAACAGTTTTGAAATACATTTTTCTAAACATATTTTTTCAACAATTAAGAGTAGTTATTGTTACACCGTGTTTTAACAACACGCGACACGATTCCAGTGACAAGCAATTTGTCTGCGCCAAAGGATATACTACATGAGAGAAACGTTAAAATTACAGCCACTGCACTCCCAACGAAAGGCTTTTAATCTAATGAATACTTATTAAACCTCTTTAAGATTATTAATAGGCTACTGAGTGACTGATGTTGTTGGATTGCATGAGTCTCCGTTCTGACTTTCATTTTCAAACTGTCTGCTAGTTATTTTATTTCTAAGATCTGAGGTGAACTATCTGCTGCTGCTTTCAGTAGTATGGCAATAAATGTCATTTCAAGAGTTCACACTTACTGTATATATGCTTGACGCTAATAGCAGATTTGCTGTTGCTGTCCCGGGAGAGAACCCTGAGCTCGGAGATAATTGATCCCAGGCTCCCGCCTGGTCAATAAGCATATAAGGGGGTCAGAGATCAGTTAGGTCTCGAGAGCTCCCCCTGGTAAAGAGAGGAAAAGGAGGAGATGGGGTGGAAGGGGGGATTTTTCCAAAGCGAAGATAAGGTAGAAGGGCAAATTCGGTCTATTTGTTGTAAGTTTGAATCAATCTGACTAGATTATTGCTGATTACAGATGAGAGGCCAGCCGCGATCAATCCAACACAATGTCACGACAATTCGTAACTTTTTGATTTTGTGGCTAAATCGTATGAATTCATACGATCTAATCTACGATTTAGTACGATTTGCTCATCCCCCAATGACGGTTGGGTTTAGGGGTGGGGTTAGGTGCCACGCCTCCTTTTTAAAATTGTACAATTTCGTACGACTGAACTCTTCATACGAATTAGCCACTAAACTGACAAAACGTAAAATACTCACGTTTTCTCGTGAGATCAGGCTGGATCAATCATATCACGTGCTCCTCTCGAAGTTAGTTTGCAAAACTTCACATAAAATGGTATTTCAAGAGTTCCCACTTAGATATGCTTGGCGTATAAAGCAGGTTTGGCATGCTGTCCCGGGAGAGAACCCTGAGCTCGGAGATATTTGAGCCCAGGGCTCCCGCCCGGTCGATAAGCATATCAGGAGATCCAAGATCAGGTAGGTCTCGAGAGCTCCCCCTTTTAGAAAAGGGAGGAAAAGGAGGAGAAGGGGTGGAAGGGGGGATTCTTCCAAACGAAGATAAAACATTAGGGAGAAAATGATCCATTTATAGTAAACTAGGATCACTCTGATTGGATTATTACTGATTACTGATGAGTGGCCAGACGTGCTCAATCATATCACGTGCTCCTCTCGAAATTAGTTTATGAAACTTCACTTAAACTCACATTGGTAGCATTTAACACTGAATAAAGCACATAATCAGTACCTGAGGTGATCTTTGACTTCCGATTGTCTGCATTTACACTGGACACAGCAAAGGCGCAATGACCAGGAAAAAAAGAGCGGGCGACTGACAGCTGATAATTAAAGAGCGCTTTTTTCTCCATTCCTGTATTTAATCTGTTTGCAGGGTTTAAAAATTTTTAAATCCTTTTTTGCAAGTTGTTTTACTATAGTTTATGACAGAGAAGTTCTAATTTTGCCATCTTCTTTTAATCTAGGCCTTTTTAAACCAGTAGGCATCTTAATGTAATGTCCATGGCGTGATTTATGCATGTGACGTAAGCTACAGTTTTATAAAAGTTTATGTTGGTTATGTGGCGGATGTTGCGCTCACTCTCTCTCTCAGTGTTTTTCTCGTTAACATGCCTAAATATTTGTGCTACATAACAATATAAAAGTTTTTTTAGCCCTCATGTATGAGATTTAAGATTTGGGACTCTGCTGAAGTCTGTTCTGATATGAAAGCGTCAGAGTTCACGACATTCGCTATGGGTTTTAATGATGCGCGACTCGCATTGACAGGTGAAACCTGTCTACCTGCCTACACTGCAAACACTAAGGCACAGATCCGATTCATATCAGATAAATTTCCTCATATAAACAAGGCCTGATTCTGATTTGGGTAAATCAGAATCTATGTGATTTTTTTTTTTTCCTGCTTACACGTACATGGGCCATATCCAATCTGTGCCACATGGGAGAAAAAAATTGGAATTGAGTCACTTGAACCATGCAGTATAAATGCAGCCATAGTAGTAAATGCTGTTGTTCTGCCATGACGTTCCGGTAGTAGAAAGCATTTCTAAAATCTCAACCTTTGCAGATGGTTAGGACAAAAACTCCTTTTGACAATAAAAAGAGACCTTTTATCAGGGCTGTGTTGTGTTAGGACATGGATTTAGTTTAAGGTTTCAGGGCTACTTGGCTTTCACCTTCATTCTCATTGACCCTAACTGAATAAGAAGCGAGGTAGACAACTGAAATAAACGTGAACTGCTGACTCTGATTCTGCTTATCGCAGCTCTGTGTTAAACCGTTTCTGCTAAGCTTGCAGTGACTAAATGCACCTGGAGAAACATGTTTAATGGCCATTATTGTGGTTATCTCCGCTATTGTGTGCTCAGTAGAGCAGGCTTTTAGGGCACTCTGTCAAACTGTCTGTCTGAACTATATTGCTTTCTTTTACAATGTTTCAGTGCTTGATCATACACACTGCCCTGCTGGAGGCAGATAAGCAAAAAAATAATAAATACCAATTGCTGTAAATGAGAAGCATTGGATTTTGTCTTATTGAAAGTACTTTTTTATTTGAGTCTACAAGTCTGTAAATCGGACACATTTCACACCTTGGTTTTAATGAAGAATTTTAAGAAACTACAGGTGAAAAAAACAAACATTTTATCTAAAATGTAATATTTGAAAATGCAAATGAGCTGTTATTTTATTAAATAGCCACTAATTTGTATACATTTCTACCACAAAAAAAATCTGGATTAATTAAGAGACAAAATTCTTGTTTCAGTTTTGTTTATTTATTTATTTATTTATTAGTCAATGATTTATGATGTATTTATTTTTAATCTAGTTTTCAGCAATTTGGGGGATATTTAGTGTATTCTGACCTACAGTATTCTCTGATTAGCTATTTCAGATGTTACTGTAGGTTAAACTACAAACTATGCATCTAATTTGATTTTCTTTTCAGGCTAAATATAGATACAAACACTTATTTTACGAGAAAATAAAAGTCTTGTAAACACGATGTCTATTGGTGCTCTAGATCTACCATTTTCAGAATTTTTTTCTTGAACAGACTGATAGGCGCAATTATGCATTGACAATGGTTTGAATCGTTATAGAGGTGGTCAAACGTATATTTATATTATCTATTATTAACATTATTATTTAAAATGCAAATCAGAGTGAAATATTTCTTAGTATTAAACAACCGACCCCCCCATACATCTTGTTTTGACCTCCTTCAGGGGGGGATCCAACGTTAATTAGGGGATGAAATCCCTCTGCAATTCGCACCCTGAAGATAACCCCTTGGAAAAAATTCAGATTATATATATGATTAAATCTGTGAGGTTTAAGTGCTGCTGAATTGGAGATTTAAGGCTCAATGCAGGAGGAAATATATAAATTGTTCTAAGAAAGAGGCCCTTAGAAATATGAATAACTTAAATCTATTAAAACAAAATAAAAATGATTTCAAAATTAAACAAAAAAGAACATTTAAAAACTGGAAAATGCTCAATGAAAGGCCCAAATAGGCTAAACTGATAGGTGCGTTGTTGCCTGTAGGGTCTTTTTTCAGTTTATCCTGCTTTTATTGAGCCTGCATGATCAGTGTAAAATCCGCTCTTTAAATAGAGTGCCTGTGATTGTGTCGCTTCGTAACGATGAGCAAATGAATGATGGTTATTTGTGAAGCGGTGTGTATTTCTGTGGATAGTGTTCATCTATAAGAGAATAAATGAGAGCTTTCTTCAATGATTCAACCACTTCAGACGGCAGGAGAGCATTTGTAAACTGTGATCGTCTTCCAAAGAGCTTCACGTTTCTGATCTGTGCTTCTCTCTCAGTGGAGGTTTTCCATCTTGAGCCAGGATTTCACAGTCAAAATGATAGGAAATGTGTTGTGTAATATGTTTAAATGTTTAGCGGTTTACAGCTTCTTAGACTGAGATTTTATGTATATGTGTGTGTGTGTGTGTGTGTGTGTGTATATATATGTATGTATGTATGTATGTATGTATGTATGTATGTATGTATTATATATTATATAATAAATATATATATATATATATATATATATATATATATATATATATATATATATATATATATATATATATATATATATATATATATATATATATATATATATACAGTTAAAGTCTGAAATATTAGCCCCCCCTGAATTATTATTAGCCTCCCTGTATATTTTTTCCCCAATTTTAGGATTATTTGAGAATTACAAACTTCAAAATAGCAGCATTTGTTTTATAAAATGTTTTGTAACATAAACATCTTGACTGTCAGTTTTTATCAATCTAATGAGTCCTTGTTGAAAAAAGATTACTACTAATTTAAAATGAAAGAAATAAAATTAAATAAAAAAAACTTAGTGACACAAAAAATTGTAAAGATTATGTATATATTATGTATATATATATATATAGTTTCTTGTATTATTTGTGCTACTACTGTATATGCCAATCTATTCAGGTAACCTGACCCTGATCTCTACTAATCTATACTCATCTAATAATGCAGTGTACATAATGTAGCGATTAGTTGACTTTACTTAAAAAAGTGAGTTAACCCATTTTGTCTAAAACCATTGCTTTTAAAGTGACTACTTAAATGGTAAATAAACATGTTGCTTTTAGTGGAGTCATTAACTTTAAGTAAGGAAAGCTGATACTTGTAATGCAATTTTACTCATTTTTAAGCGATTAAGTTGACTTATACTTGAAAAGTTTGTTATTCTGTTGCTTTCAAAACACTTTATTTTTAAAAAGTGAGTAGACCTATTGATTTTAAAGTGATTAGTTGTTTCCTTTTTTGTTTTGTTTTGTTTTGTTTTGTTTTGTTTTGTTTTGTTTTGTTTTGTTTTGTTTTGTTTTGTTTTGTTTTGTTTTGTTTTGTTTTGTTTTGTTTTGTTTTGTTTTGTTTTGTTTTGTTTTGTTTTGTTTTGAATGGCCATTCTATCTAAATGGGGAAACATCAAATTTTCCAAAACTATTTGCCAAGCTTGCGATTACATTACATATTTGGAATCACCAGTAAAATTAAGCAACAACTGTCTCATAAGTTTCATTTCTAAACGTCTAAATCAAACAAAAACAGCATTTTTTTCAAGGTGCCCAAACTAATGCGCATGTGCAATGGACAGGAAGGAGATCACGACACCAACCTCATTTATGGCAGTGTTACACATTATCATCCTGAGGATAATGCTTTGTCAGATCACGCTGCTCTTCTGAAGTAATCCACAAGTTGGTCTTGATGGCGAATCTCCTCCAGAAATAACAGCAACTCTTTGTACATATTGACCGTTACACTTTTCCTCATTCAAAACTAAACGAGTGACACGTCTTGTGTGTTCTAGAGTCTTCGACTAAATTGTGTAGAGCACTGGCCCTCCAAGAACTGAATTTGACAACCCTGGTTTAAAGCTTGACATGATTGCTGCGGAAAGTGCCTAAAAAGTTATAAATCCTTTGTTTCACCATTTTATTTTTGAAAATGAGACTGAGAATGCTCCTGCACTCGCACCCCACAGAAATATTCAAATAATATGAAACTGACTGCATATAAACATGATGCAAGTTCTACCAGAGCATGCAAATAAACTGATGGCTGTGTAAAGATTCACACAGGAAGGGAACGAAGCATTCGGTTATCGTTTTATCACATCCCCATCATGCCACACAGATATTTTGTGACTACAATATTTGCTGACCATTGCGAGTAGCACTTACTGTGCCTCTCACAGCCATATCTGCACATTTCATGCATGCAGTATCCAGACGAGTCAGCCATTACTGCCAATTCAAGACTACTTTAGCGACAGACGGCTGACAGTATATTATTTATACAGCTGAAGTCAGAATTATTAGTCCGCCTGAATTATTATCTCCCCTGTATATTCTTTTCCCAATTTTTTGGTTAACAGAAAGAAGATTTTTTTTCCAACACATTTCTCAACATAATAGTTTGATCTGTAGACAATTGAAAAAAATTGCTTAAGGGGACTAATAATATTGACCTTAAAATGGTTATAAAAAAAATTCTAATTTCTAAATCCGAAATAACTCAAATAATACTTTCTCCAGAAGAAAAAATATTGTTGGAAATTCTCCTTTTAATTCCTTGCTCTGTTAAACATCATTTAGGAAATGTTTGACTTCAACTGTATATGTGTGTGTTTCCACAGGGCTCTGTTTGACTATGAGCGAGCAAAGGACAGTGGTCTGCCCAGTCAGGGTCTCAGTTTCCGGTATGGAGACATCCTTCACGTCATCAATGCGTCTGATGATGAATGGTGGCAGGCCAGGAGAGTGACGCCCGAGGGGGACAGCGAGGAGATGGGCGTCATTCCCAGCAAGAGGAGGTGAGCTTTAGCATTTATTACAACCTTTTGATATTTATTAAGAGCTTTAAGAATAGTATTTGTATAAAGTGTCAACTCGTAACTGGCATGATCTGAAATCTTCACCCAAAAATTGGATTTAATTAGAGCAAGACATTGAAAATCGATTTAAAAATAGGGATAATGATATTGAGTGTTATGTTATACAGGGTGGGCCATTTATATGGATTCACCTTAATAAAATGGGAATGGTTGGTGATATTAACGTCGTGTTTGTGGCACATATGTGAGAGGGCTCATGAAAGAATAAAGTTACGTTAAAACCAAGCACACCATTGTTTTTCTTGTGAAATTCCCTATAAGTTTGATGTGTCACATGACCCTCGTCCTATTGAAAAAACAAAAGTTGGATCTAAGATGGCGACTTCAAAATGGCCACCATGGTCACCACCCATCTTGAAAAGTTTGCCCCCTCACATATACTAATGTGCCACAAACAGGACGTTAATATCATCAACCATTCCCATTTTATTAAGGTGTATCCAACTGAATTGCCCACCCTGTACCAATTGCCCAATTATAATAAGAATAATTATATATTTATATATAATGAATATATAATGAATATGAAATAGCAGTTTATCGTATTAACAATATTTACGTAGAGCAGCACTATTAAACTATCTACATTAATTAGAAAAAATAACTAACATGAGTGCAACCTTTTTTTTAAGGCTGAATGTCAAGTTAATATTTTATTTCATTATGTTTTGTTTTAATAATTAATTGTAAATTAACAAGTGACAGTCTAGATCGAATCGTTACCCTACTGCCCTATGTTTAATTTGACTCAGCAAAGAGAACATATAAAGAAAAACTGTATTTTCCTTGCTCATCTGATACGAAAAGGCTTCACTGCACTACGCACATAATATGCAGCAAACTTGCGTAAATTATTCTAATTAACATATATTTTTGCTTATCAGTTCTTTATTTGTATTAACATGCAGATATTGTCAGCTCAAGTATATTTGATTTGAAAAACCAGGTACAAAGTGCTCATAAGTGTTATACACACCAAGGCACTATTTGCTTAATCAAAATTAAATTAAAATTGTAATATGAAATACTATTTATACTGTTAAATTTGAATATATTTTAAGTTTGAACTGATTTATTCCAGTATTCTGTCAAATGATCTTTCAGAAATCATTTTAATATGCAGGTTTGGTGCTCAAGAAACATTTATCAATATTAACAAATTGCATGAATCAGTATATAATTGATGCAGCACTATTAAACCATCTTCATTAATTAGAAAAAAGACACAAGTGCATTTTTAAGGCGGTGTGTCAAGTTAATATTTTATTTCATTATGTTTTGTTTTATTATTAATTGTACTAAATTAACAAGTGACAGCCTAGATCGAATCCTTACTCTACTGCCCTAGATTTAATCTGACTCTTTAAAGAGAACAAATAAAGAAAAACTGTATGTTCCTTGCTCCTCTGATACGAAAAGTCTTCACTGCATTCCACCCATAATATGCAGCAAAATTGTGTTAATTATTCTAATTAACATATATTTTTGCTAATCAGTTCTTAATTTATATTAACATGTCAGCTAATGTATATTTGTGTTGGAAAAACCAGGTGCAAAATGCTCATTTGAAACTAAATTGTGAGTGTTTCTTTTTATTTTAGATTTAGATTGTATGTTTACAATGTTTAGGATCTGTAAAATGTTTTTTTTAAGTGTCATACACACTAAGGCCCCATTTGCTTAATCAAAATTCTATTAAAGAGCCCCAATTATGGGTTATTGAAAAATGACCTTCCATGCAGTGTAAAACACAGCTCTAAGTGAATTGAAATATCCAGCTAAGGCTTAAATCTGAAAGTGCGCCGTGTTTAAAACTATTGATTCATCTATTAAAGAGTCGACTCATAGTGGTTCAAATGAATCGCCGGTGTAACGAGTCTTTAGCCTTATTGGCATGATGTCAATACAGAACTCAAGCCCTGCCCATTTGTTTCGCGCACAGATTCGGGAAAATTGAAACCCCCTGCCTGCCCAAAAACACTGTAGAAAGAAAAAGAGGAAGAGACACAATACACAACACCGTCAGCTGTTCCTACACATGTGTGGCGATCAAGTTTCAAAATAGTTTAGCTTTTGCCACTGTGTGGATTAATACTGAATGTGTGTCATGGTTAAGAATAGAGCAATATGCTGGTGTTTAACTGCACTGCTTTAATGCTCTCCTGCATTGGGCTCACACATACACTCTGCACTCTGACTACTTCAAAATTGTTAATAAGCCGTGGTGGGCATTTCTCGTGATGAACACAGTCAACCAATTGCAACAGGCTGGGTCATGGGACCAATGAAAGTGTTTTTTGACCTTGCATGCATATCAGCCTGTTGTCGGGGAGCCCCAAAACCAAAATATGACCCTTTTTTTAATGCATAATAGGGGCTCTTTAAAACTGTAATATTATGAAATATTTATTTATTTGTGAATATATTTTAACAGTGAATTGATTTATTCCAGTGATCTGACAAAAAAATCATTTTAATATGCAGGTTTGGTGCTCAAGAAGCAATTATTAACATTAACCATCACAAATAAGCTGATATATGTATTTGTTTAAACCATACAAAGGTAATATAAGTGCACTTGCGACTTTGTTTCCAATTTCGTTTCAGGGTTGAAAGAAAAGAGCGAGCTCGTCTGAAGACGGTTAAATTCAACGCAAAACCTGGCAGCCTGGATTCTAAAGGGGTAAGCGTTCTATCTGTTGAGTGGTCCGCTTGATTTGATCAGTGCCAACATCCCAGCTTTCTCTTCGCCCCAGTTTTCAGGAAGTGCCTGATGATTTAATGACAGTTTAGACCAAGTTCAGCAGCAGCCCAGGTTGCGGCGTCTCTTCACTCATCCAGTTTAATATCTGTCCGTCTCTTTATCCGCTTTAGCTCCTGTCGCGCCCCGTCATCTTGAATTTACTTTCCCATTTCAGGATGCGCTGGTGGGTCATTGAGTCAGTCAGAATAAAAGTGTGTGTGTGTAAGACTCCTTCTGTCCTTCTGCCGCAGTGTGAAAACTCACTCTCAGCAGCATCACTACTGCAGCACAACTCACACACACTTATTATATATAGATGATTCTCGTCTGTTATGAGATCACCTGTAGCAAATATTACTTAATGTGTGTGTGTATTTGAGAAATGTAGCAGATAATACTAAGGGATGCAGGATGTATTTTTAGTTCGGCACAAAACCGCAGCGCCGATTTTTTTTTTGCCTCATGATTCCCAGTTGTATCCATAGCAACATCGCAGGCAGGACTGCAAATTTCCCTTTCTTTCTTGTTTCTGTCTTTTTTCCCCCTCTGTCTCTGTCTTTTGAAGACGGGAGAGGAGTGGGGGTGTTGGCACTGATGGATTACTTGAGGATTTTGTTGTGTGCTTTTCGTCTTTGTGTTCAAATGCACCAACTTGTGTATGTATCATATCAGGTTTAGGGTTTGTAGTGTTGATTGAAAAGGCATTGATTGGAATTGTTTACAAGGCTTATGATAGAGAGGATTAGAGTCATGAAAGTTATGAGTATTTGCTTTAATCGCTAGCAGGGGTGCGGTTAGATTAATTCGTACACTGCGAATGAATTAAAATGAGGAAACATGCACAAAATACACACAAAAGCTTATTCACTGCCAAATGTTTATTCATGAATAGGCATGGGACGATAACCAGTTTCAAGATTTATCGTGGTTTAGAAAAGTCAAGATTTTATTACCACTAAAATATTCTGTTATACCATTCCCAAGATTTTTTATGTAGTTTTTATTTGTTGTAAAGAAATCTGTGTTTTTGAAACTATTAAGCCTGACATGTTTACTGTTCCAAAATATTTTTAAATAAATAAATTCTTCAGAGAGCAAAAGGTTTTTTGTTTGTTTTACTCAGAGATAAAAAATTTTTATTTTAGAGCAATAATCACAAAACCGTGAAACCGTGTTTTTTTTATTCAAAGTTATCACACTGTCAGAAACTTATACCGGCCCATGCCTATTCGTGAACCTCGTTAAGAAATGTGTGGGTTGTATTTCACCCCAAAGTCATAAGAAAAACAAATTGCCTAATGTTATGTTTGCATATAAAGCCTTTTTTAAAACCATTAGACATTGACATATTTTCTTTAATATAAAAATAAATAAAAAATGAGCAGTTACAGTTGAAATCAGAATTATTTTTTTAAATATATAAATAATCATAACTTTTTTTTAAATATTTCCCAAGCGATGTTTAACAGAGGAAGGAAATTTTAACAGTATTTCTGATAACATTTTTTCTTCTAGAGGAAGTCTTATTTTTTTATTTCGACTAGAATAAAAGCAGTTTTTAATTTTTTTAAATCCACTTTAAGCTATATTTTTTCAATAGTCTACTGAACAAACCATCGTTATACAATAACTTGCCTAATTACCCTAACCTGCCTAATTAACCTATTTAAGCCTTTAAATGTCCCTTTAAGCTGTATAGAAGTGTCTTGAAAAATATCTAGTAAAATATTATTTACTGTCATCATGGCAAAGATAAAATAAATCAGTTATTAGAGATGAGATATTAAAACTATTATGTTTAGAAATTTGTTGAAAAAATCTTCTCTCCGCTAAACAGAAATTGGGGAAAAAATAAAATGGGGGCCTAATAATTCTGGGAGGCTAATAATTCGGACTTCAACCATATGTTAGTCGGTTCAAAGTTCATTTCAGTTTGTCTGCTGTACAAAGCTTTGCAGTTCTACACTGAAAAAAAAAATGATTCAAAGATGATTCCTTGAATTTACTCTTTTTTTATGTTAAGGGTAAACAAAATAAAATTGTAAACAATTTATTTGGGTTAAATTTAAAGAAACAAAATAAGTGAAAAATAAATGAATTACTAATTTAAATTTGTTAAAATTCAACCTATTAGCAACTATTTTGCAGAAATAATTTTTTACAATATACAGTGCTCAGCATAATTGAGTTCACCCCATTTTGAAAATGAATATTTTTATCCATTTCTCAGTGAACATAGGTAATGTATTTTGATGCATTTAAACAAAACAGATTTATTAAACAGAAATATTTATTAAAATAATATTTTAGTCAGCAAACATATTGAGAAATTAAAAGATAATACAATTAAATTCAAGCAAAATATCAAGCAAAATATCGTAAAAAATAAAAAATAAAATAAAAATTACAACCTACAAATTTTATTTATTTATTTATTTATTTTTTTTTTTTTGCTTTTGATTTTTCCTTTTTTTTAAATTTGTATTTTATATTTTTCTATAACATAAATTTGGCTGTA
Source organism: Danio aesculapii (assembly GCF_903798145.1). NCBI lineage: Eukaryota > Metazoa > Chordata > Actinopteri > Cypriniformes > Danionidae > Danio > Danio aesculapii. The sequence continues at coordinate 29,685,774 of NC_079444.1, forward strand.
TTAGTTTTCGTACTGTTATTGTAAGTTATTTTGTGAGATAAAATGAGACAGAGTGTTGCCATGTCCACTTATTATAATCAACACATATTACTTTTTATTTCTGTCACAATAATCAATATATGGACTAATCGCACAACAAGATAGATAGATCTGGTAGCAGATATCACAGCCTCTTACTTTTTTTGTTGACATTATTCATAAATGATTATTATTATTTATTTAGGATAAGCGTTTTCACATTCTGATTCCAATGCCTAGTTATTAAATTGTTCAAATGACTATAATTAAATAAAATATTCTTAAGAATAAAATATGATGCGTTCTTTGGAAGTGTGCTTGCATTGTGATGATGTTATGATGTCATTCTGGCATTATTTAATGAGTGGCATAAAATGGTCTTAAAATGACAAGAATATCGTTTATCGCAATATATTTTGGTGCAAAATATCGTACAGCAAAAATAGATATCCAGACAGGCCTACAGTTCATCGGGAAAGTATTCATAGCGCTTCACTTTTTCCACATTTTTTATGTTACTGCCTTATTCCAGAATGGATTAAATTCATTTTATTCCTCAAAATTCTACACACAATACGCCATAATGACAATGTGAAAAAAGATTTTTTGAAACTGTTGCAAATTTATTAAAAATAAAAAGCTGAAAAATCACATGCACATAAGTTTTCACAGCCTTCGCTCAATAATTTGTTGATGCAACTTTGGCAGCAATTACAGCCTCAAGTCTTTTTGAATATGATGCCACAAACTTGGCACACCTGTGTTTTGGAATTTTTGCCCATTCCTCTTTGAAGTACCTCTCAAGCTTTTTCAGGTTGGATGGGAAGTGATGGTGTACAGCCATTTTCAGATCTCTCCAGAGATGTTCAATAGGATTTAGGTCTGGGCTCTGGCTGGGCCACTCAAGGACATTCACAGAGTTGTTGTGAAGCCACTCCATTAATATTTTGGCGGTTTGCTTTGGGTCATTGTCGTGCTAGAAGATGAACCGTTGCCCCAGTCTGAGGTCAAGAGCACTCTGAAGCAGGTTTTCATTCAGGATGTTTCTGTACATTGTGCATTCATCTTTTCATCTATCCTGACTAGTATTCCAGTTCCTGCTGCTTAAAAACATCCACACAGCATGATGCTGCCACCTCCATGCTTCACGGTAGGAATGGTATTAGCCTGGTGATGAGTGGTGCCTGGTTTTCTCCAAACATAATGCCTGGCATTCACTCCAAAGAGTTAAATTTTAGTCTCATCAGACCAGAGAATTTTGTTTCTTATGGTCTGAGAGTCCTTCAGATGCCTTTTGGCAAATTCCAGGCAGGGAGTGGCTTCCGTCTGGCCACTCAACCATACAGGCCTGATTGGTGGATTGCTGCACAGATGGTTGTCCTTCTGTAAGGTTCTCCTCTCTCTACAGAAGAACGCTGGAGCTCAGACAAAGTGACCATTGGGTTATTGATCACCTCCTTGACTAAGGCCCTTCTCCCCCGATAACTCAACCTAGATGGCCGGCCAGCTCTTCCATGTATGGACGACGGAGGCCACTGTGCTCATTGGAAATTTCAGAGCAGCAGAATTTTTTTTCTGCAACCATCCCCAGATATGTGCCTGGAGGTCTACAGACAATTTCTTTGCCTTCATGCTTGGTTTGTGCTTTGACATGCACTGTCAACCCTTGGGACCTTATATAGACAGGTTTATGCCTTTTTAAATCATGTCCAATCAACTGAATTTACCACAGGTGAACTCCAGTTAAGCTGTTGAAACATCTCAAGATTGATCAGTGGAAACAGAATGTACCTGAGCTCCACAGCAAAGTCTAATTTAGAGCTTCATGGCAAAGGCTGTGAATACTTGTGTATACACATGTAAATGTGATTTTCAGGTTTTTATTTTTTTTAAATTTGCAACATTTTCAAAAAATCTTTTTTCACATTGTCATTATGGGGTATTGTGTGTAGAATTTTGAGGAAATAAATGAGTCCATTCTGGAATAAGGCTGTAACATAAATAAATGTGGAAAAAGTGAAGCGCTATGAATACTTTCCGAATGCACTGTATTTAATTAGCTCATTACCATCAACACTGAGTACAAAACTCTTTTCAAATGAGTAGAATAAACTCTCGGAAAGTTTTGAGTTAACTCCACTCATTTCCTTTGCTAAAGTTGACTGTTAGCTTTTACAATGTGCCTTTATATAATAAGTGGCATAAAATCTTAATGTGACTTTTAAAATGACAAGAATATGGTTTATCGCAACAGGTTTTGGTGTAATATATATTGTACAACAAAAAATAGAGACTGTGACAGGCCTAGGCTTAAAAGATATATACTATAAGATAGTAAGACAAGGTTCTTATTTTCTGTGTTCTTAAAAAGATCTGGTAATAATAATGAATCCTTAAAAAATGACTTTAACTCATAACTAATTATATAATATAATTACTTATGGGGTGAAAAATGATCTGGACATTTTGTTGACAGGTTTCGTCAATGCAATATGAATCATAATTGATCAGCACATTGAGCTTCGGTTGAACAAATTAGCCAGAAAATCCTATTTATGCACATTTGTGTTACCTAGTTTATTTTTCTTTGCATTATGTATCCATTTTAACCCCTAATATCATAATACTACACATAGGTACCACAGATATCGCCCCTTCGGTCAGCATGTCACTCAGCCAGGACTGTCCTGCATGCTTGTTTTTTTAGTAAAATATGAGTTAGTATTTCCCCATTTGCCTTTGCATGGCACTAAACCAGCTTCAGTTGGCCATTATTGTTTACCTCCCTTGTATGTTCATTCCTGTTGATCATGTTTTAATTTGAATACATTCGAGCTGTCTGAAAACAGCTCAGGTGCTGGGACATCATGGACAGACAGACATGGCACAAAAGACTACGATTCAGGATCATCCAAGTGCTTTCAGCTCACGCCAAAAAAAAAAAAAACATAATTAGCACAGAAAAATGAGCGAATTGCTAATTCAATTTCTAAGCGTCCTGCCAATGCAAACAAAACACGACACTTGGATGTTTGCCTGCTGTCCCTGATGTCCAGCACCGGTTGTTGTGTTGTTTTTGTCAGCATGATTGTGACAGCGTTTAGAGCCCCCTGTTTGCACCATGCTCTCTTTCCGCACAGTCATTCAGTGAAAAACGTAGAAAGAACTTCATCTTTTCACGCAAGTTCCCTTTCTACAAGAACAAGGACGCCGATGAGCAAGACGGCAGTGACTCTGAACGTAAGTAGCCAGAATTGCACATGCACCCTGACATGTAGGTACATGACACCACACACACATCTTCGGGGTGGGGGAAAGGTTTAGGTGTGTTTAGGTAGCTCCAGGAAGCCCTTGCCCTCCTTCTTCTCATCCCACCAACAACCTTACTGTCTCTCTCTCTGTCTCTCTCTCTCTTGCTCTGTCTCTCTGTCTCCCGTCCTCTTTCATCCTCTCTCTTTCTTCGCCCCCCTGATCGGCTGTGTGGTGTAGGACATCTCTGGAATAGGGGAGGACGGGTACGGAGCAAAGACACTGAGTAAGTGTGTTAAGGAATGGACCCAATACCCCTTTCCCAAGCGCACATTTGAGTTCAGATCTGTTGTTTGTTTGTTTTTGTTTAGTTTCTTTTCTGTCGCGTCAACTACAGGCCTGTTTGCATGTCAGAATACTAATGTGTGTCGGTCCACTGGTTCCCAGTGTTTTAGGGATTCCTGTCATCCTTAGCGTAGATCAATTGTTGCATGAACATACATAACATGTGTGGGAATAGTTTGTCAAATGTCGTTTGTTTAGTTTGTATGTTTAAGATTGTTCTTGTGTTGCATTTTTAATGATGTTTAGTTTTGCGCAGATGGCAAAATTAGCATGTGTGCTAGTGGTTTAAAGATTAGAATAAATCAAATCTTATGCTAATCAGGCTGCATGCATGAGCATTTAAGAAATAATAATAATAATAAAATATATATATGTGTATATATGCATATATATATATATATATATATATATATATATATATATATATATATGAATTTGTCTCTATTTGTGAATTTAAACCTTTAAGGGTGTACTCACACTAGGCACAGTTGTCTTGAACCGTGCCCAAGCACGATTGTTTCCCCTCGGCCCACACTCACATTGCATTTTTTGCCTTCCGAGCCTGAGCGTGCTTAAATCATCGATGTTCAGTCCAACAGTAGTGTGCTCACTCCATACAATTGACATTACAATGCAGATTTAATTATATTGTTTTGTATTATTAAGTCGTGTGATATGCAGTGACGCAGTCAAATCTTTTGCTGAAGAGATCCACCACTTTTGACGCTCATAAATGTTCATGTAAGTCATCGTGCTGCATATATTAGGAGGTTTGCTGAAGGTGCAGCTGACATACAGGCACATCATGATTGTATAATACGATCCTGGATTAACATCTATGTTGATCCTGGAACATCATTTTTGTTTGAAAATGTAATTCATACCTATTCCCTTACCCTAAACCCAACCATGACTATAAATTATTCCCAAAATCAGAGGGGAATAATAGTTGGATAACAATGCGGAGCACTCACACTTGTCAAATTAACCAAGAAATGGCGGTCAAACATGCCTGGGCATGGTTCGGATAGCCTAGTGTGAGTACACCCTAACTGTCACCTCACGTTATTGCAGTTAAATCCTAATCTAATCATGACAAACTATATATCATTGGCAAGGTTTAAGTCTTCTGAATACTGTTGTTTTTTTGTAACGTAGGAAGAGTAAATGATTAAAACACATTTACTCCCACCTGACACCCTGTGGGACCATCTACGGTTACATGTTTAAAGCAAAATATTGTACTTTAAACAAAGCAATCACAACAAACTATGTATCATTGAAAGTCTTCTAAATACATATTTACTGTTCATTTTTACTACGTAGGAAAAGTAATAGATTAAAACACATTATTGCCACCTGACAACCTGTAGAACCATCTAGGGTTACATGTTTAAGGCATAACAAACTCTCAGAAAAAAATGGTACATTGTTGTACCAAAGAAGGTCAAACTTGCCAACACTCCCGTTTTTCCCGGGAGTCTCCCGTATTTCAGACCCATCTCCCGCCCATCTCCCGTATTGTTCTGTCTCCCGGAAAACTCCCAGAATTCTAACCCCCACCCCACTCCTCAGCTTTTTGGTACAGTCCGGCTAGCGTTTTGGTTCACTCCCAATGCGCACTGAACCCAACGCACAACCATCTTCATACCTGCTCTTCAGTTTGCGCGCACCTTCCCACTCGCTTTTCACTTTGCGCGCACCCCTGGATAAAATCTCTCGGATTTTTAGATCTGAATGTTGGAAAGTATGAAGAAGGTACAAACCATTGTCACTGGGGTAGTACTTTTTGATGGGACAGAATTGTACCTTAAGACAGAAACAAATTTGTACCATTGAAGTTTGTACCTTTTAAGGACATGATTTGTACCTTTGGTTTTTAAAATCTGCGAATACAATATTGTACCTTTATCAAAGGTACAAATCTGATCCATAAAGGTACCACCACAGTGGCAAGATACTGTGTACCTTAACAGTGTCAAAATTGCTTACCAAACATTTATTTAAAATGCCCAGGGACAGAACAGTATCCTAAGAGGTCTTTTAAGGTACAACTTTTACAAAGGTGCAAAACTGCTCCTCAAGGAACATTATGTGTACCACCATGTACCTTTTTTCTGAGAGTGTATTGTACTTTAAACAAAGCAATCATACAAACTATATATCAATTGAAAGCGTACAATTTCTAGTTTCCATATCTGGTGACTTGTTTTTATTTTTTGATACATTTTTGATAGAGCAACAGTTATTTATTAATTTGCTAAAATGAGTCATAAAGCAGTACTTTGCTACAGCAATCCACATGTTAAAAAGTGGGGGCGACAGTTAAGGGGTTTTAAGGCTTAAAAACGCTAACTTGTAATTTTCTTGAAAATGAAAGTATTATCATCTCTGTGTAAATTACAGAAATGTGATTGTTGACTGTGGTGTCATGCACATATTTAAAAAAAAATGCAGATACAGTAAACACTGTAATACTGTTAAATAGGATCATTTAAAATAGGTGATGTCTATTTAAATATTCTTTAAAATTTATTTTATCCTCTGATGTAAATATTCCTCATGTCTTTAGCTTCACACAATCCTTCAAAATACAGGCTTTTTAAGCATAATAGCGCTAATAAATCAATCAAAAACTGTTGTTATTCCAGATTTTTAAGCAGTAGTGTAAATCAAACAGTTTGTTTTGTTTTTATGTCTCATTGATGGGTGGATTTAAAAACGAAAATTGAACATAAAAGACTTCAAAAGTAACAAACGCACGATTGAAAATGAATCGGCAAAAAAGTTCTGTTTATCAATATCTAGGTTATTTTCTAGTATTTTGTCTTTGTCTTTTATGATGTCTCTGAAGTGCTGTGCCAAATGTTGTTCTGTGCTTTTGACACAATGTTGTTTTATGTTCACACCAGGAACATTTAGCCAAAACAATTATTAAAATTTGATTTTAAAATCATACACAAGGGACTCCACATCAGTCAACAGAACATTTAGCATTATTCTCAATGAATTAATATGTATTTGTGCCAAAATACACTCCATAGAGAGTGGAATGCAAAGTTGTTCACAGAAAACAAAGCTTGGATTTTTCTTTTGTCTCTCTTTCTGTGTACCCTGTCCCTAATTTAATCTCTTGTGTCTAATTTTATTTTATGCTTGAAACTCAAGCCTAATTTAGTCCAGTACAACCAACTTAGACTGTTAAAGTTTATAGCGAGCATCTGATAATTATCTTTGAAAACTCTTGAAACTAGAACATACTACTTAGCTGGAGATGTAGTACCGCAGTCCCTCTCTAAAACGTTAGCTGTCAGGTTCTGTAGTCATCTCGAGAGTGGCAGCTTTCCAGACTGAGAGTGAATAGAGAGTTCACTGGATGAGCTTGTCATTGTGAACAGATTAGTTTGTGCCATATATTTGTCATATTGCATGATGATGTTCTGGACAGCCGTAGAGAGCCGTCTTTAAAATAATGAAAGATGACTTGTTTGTTTCCCCCTTGGCCGGTAAACAGGATTTTGTGGTTTGATTTCATTTATTTTGGAAATGGACTCGCTTGATAACACACTGATGAAAATGATATGTGCTGTCAGAAACAATCATGAAAGAATCATTTCCAGTTTGTTTAATTTTAGAAAGAAAAATAATGTTAGTCGTGGCAATTTTAGACTTACAGTCGAGTTTGAATATCGAGTTATATTTCTGCAACATTTAATTTACTCTTTAATTTTGATTTTATTTTATTTTTTACATTTTATTTTAATTAATTAATTAATTTATTTATTTTATTTTATTATTTTTTATTATTTTATTTAAATTAATTTAATTGTAATTAATTTTCATAAACCTTCAAACATTTAAACTTGGAATGATTTAAAAAAAAAAACATAAAAAAAAAAAATCATCTCTCCTAGGTGTAGTTTGCTTTCCAAGCATTTTTTACAGTACATCTTCGTGGCAATTGCGCTCCCTTCGTAGTGCACTTAAATGCAGCCATGGCAAGTCAGAATTATTAGCCCCCCTTTGAATTTTTATTTCTTTTTTTAAATATTTCCCAAATGATGTTTAACAGAGCAAGGACATTTTCACAGCATGTCTGATAATATCTTTTCTTATGGAGAAAGTCTTATTTGTTTTATTTCGGCTAGAATAAAAGCAGTTCTTAATTTTTTTTTAAAAAACATTTTAAGGTCAAAATTCTTAGCCCCTTAAGCTATTTTTTTTTTTTCGATAGTCTACAGAACAAACCATCGTTATACAATAACTTGCTTAATTACCCTAACCTGCCTAGTTAACATAATTCACCTAGTTAAGACTTTAAATGTCACTTTAGGCTAATTAAAAGTGCCTTAAAAATGTCTAGTCAAATATAATTTACTATTTATTTAATATTGTCATTACAAAGATAAAATAAGTCAGTTATTAGAAATTAGTTATTAAAACTATTATGTTTAGAAATGTGTTGAAAAAAATCTTCTCTCAGTTAAACAGATATTGAGGAAAAAATTAACAGTGGGGTAATAATTTAGGGGGGCTAATAATTCTGTCTTAAATTGTAGGTGACTTATTATTTAAAAGCGGAATTTACGTTACGGCTCCAAAGCTTGTGAAAACAAAAATATATATAATATGTTAATGCTTTTAATTTATAGTAGGTTATTAATTAAGTATCTGAACTGTATATGACATGGGCCTGTTGGTTGGAACATTTCTACAGTGGCTTGAATGTGTCAAATTGTATAAGTAGACTTTTACAATAAAATAAAATAAATAAATAAACAAGATCCTACTTAATAAGAAGAAAATTGAGGATTTTTAGGAAACTAAGGAAATTAGGATTTTTCTTCATTTCTTACTGTAAATTACAGCCATTAACGATTTATATGAATTATATATGAGATTAAAATATGTGTTAGCTAAGTGTTTTTATGTTTTAGAATAGAATATGGAATGTTCTTAATAATATTTGTAAAGGAAACATTGGTGCTATATGTGCCGTTTGTATATATTTCAATTAATATGGAAAACAAGTGCATGTTTTTACATAAAATAATATTGGAATTTTTTTTTAAATGCATGTGGGTGTAAAACAATATAATTTGCACTAATTTGGGGTTTTTCTCTAAAGAAGTAGTTACTCCACCCCATTTAGAATGTCAATATGGATGTTTTATGTTAGAACTATCGTGGTTCAAATGATGGATCTGCGACAGAAAAACTACAGTTTTGGGAAACACTTGTCACTACATCCTTCTTTTCCCAAATGATGCATCGTACTCTGATAGTTCAACCGCGAGTTATATCGCTCTTTGGGAAACACACCGCAGAATGGTAGAATAATATTTGAAGGAACGTTTAACTGAATTCTGAAATAATGGCTGCTGAAAATACAGATTTGCAATAACAGTAATAAATCACATATTGTAAATAGTTGAACTTAAAAAAAAAGTTATTTGAAAGTTTTTGTAATTATACTCAAATATTTCTTTCTAAAGGTTACACTGATGTAAATAATCATTTATCTTTTTTAATCATAATAATTTTTTGGTCCATAGATGGCTCCCTGCCATCGTCAGAGGACAAAGGTCACTGTCCAGTGATATATGAGCTGTCTCCACCACAAGCTTTACCAATTGATCAAGCCTAAATAACCTCATTGAAAATCCCCACAAATGTTGCCCACTCAGTTTGGCTGCTCTTTAATGCACAGAACAGATATATTATTGAAAACTATTTTAAAAAAAGCTCTCTTCAAAGTGAGTCATCTTTTTGCTTTCTATCTATATTGGAATAACATGTTTTTTCCAGTCTAATTCCAGCAAGCATATTTGTGTTTAATTGACATCTAAACATGGTTAACATAGATGTATTGGCTAAAACAAAGCTAAATTGGGCTGTTGGTGAAAATCTAGTAGACATACAGTACTATATAATAAGGGAAGGAATGACTACATGTGAAGTCTGTCTATTTGATTACGAGTCGATTTTTGGAGTATTGTTAAGCCGCCTTTCCACTGCACACGACATTCGGACACGAGTGTCGCAATACGCCCCCTTGTGGCAGTCGCACAGAATTTTCAGTTTTGTCGTACACCATGGGAGAGAAGCTGATTCTCACGGTGTCTAAAATAAAGGAGTGCATAAGCAAGAGCCTTTATTCTTTGTGCGTTCACCGTGGTTGAATGAATGTATACTAGAAACTCATAGACCGCTCAAAATGGAATGTGGAAAGGGAATGTGGAGAAAACATTTTAAAAATAATATTTTTTATTACTCATTTATGAATAGAATTTCTTTTTAATATAGACTTTTTTTCGGATTCAAAAAATAACGAAAAAAAACTTCTCATCTAACGTGCACGGACCTGCTTGGACAACACTGGAATACATCACATCCAATTGGCAGGTCGCATATGGTCTAGTTACAAGAGTTTAAATATTTTAACGTATCCACAGCTCAAATCAGATCCGAATTTTTCGCATACGGAAATGATCGGAACTCCATGCAGCTCCCGGACTGCTCTCCACTGGAAATGAATGACTTCCGGTCTGTCGCTTGCTGTTTGTCATGTGCAGTGAAAAGGCAGCTTTAGACATAAATTAGATTTACACTGACAGCCTAAATGTAGACTTGTATTAACCAAGACATCTATATTTAGACATCTATTAAACGCAAAATTGCTTGGTGGGTTATCTTGGATCTGTAATGTTAGCATGCATTGTTTTCTTTTGAATTTGGCAAAGAAGAAAAAGAACCATTAGATTGAGCAAAATTAGATTACTTACATTGATTGCTTACATTTTGTAACAGCCTTTGTGTTGTAAATCTGTTTTGCTGACTTCATATTCTGCCTCAATAGGCATCTCATTAGTTTGTTGAAGAAAGCTTCAAAATACGTTTCATGTTTCTAAGGCTTTAAGTGGACATAACAGTCCAATCTGTTTATGGCAGTAGGTACACAAATAAAGGTCTTCTAACATTTTCACAGCATCCAAATTGTCCTCGGTGAGAGTGGCGCACTACACAGAAGCTGATTCATGTGTGATTCATTCTGTGTGGTTTAATGTTACCACTGCCAATGAGAGTAATGAATCCCTGGCTCAGAATAACTCTCGATCCTATCTGGGTTTGAATCGATGGATAATAACCGTATTGTGTTCCTGCGGCAGCCTGCTTCTGTTCGTCCCTGGGCTAAAAATAAACTCCTCTGGTTCTCCATTTCCCTGTGTGCACAGACCACCTCAGAACTAGCGTCACTTTGGACCTGTTTTCCCATAATTGGACTATTAAATTCAATTAGTATTGTCGCTGTCTGAAACTTCAGTCTCATTCGTGATTAAATTGCTCTTCTGTTGTCCGTCATCATCACAGAGCCTTTCTCCTGATCCCTTTAATCTCCCAAATGAGCGCTAACTCAATTTTGCCATTCTTTTTTTTCAAATTTCTCTCTTTTTTTAAGCCAAATGTCCTTGTCAACAAGTACATAATGACATTACATACTCAGTAACTCATTTACACATCCACTCGAGCTGCGCTCTGGAAGACCTTGATGAAGGGCATACCAAATGTGGCCATCTCCATCACCTGTCCTCTGCAGAAACCAAGCTGAGTCCTATTACAGTTGCCCACCCCACTGAGTATGTTTCTCTGTTCTGTTTCCAGGGAGTCAAGAGGAACTGATCCTCTCGTATGAGCCTGTCATCAGACAAGAGAGTAAGTGCCTCTCCACTGTCTCTCATGCTCTATGTATGAAGTATAAAAAGATTTGATTAGAGTCAGAGAGCATATTCTGTGTGTGTATTATCTGTTTGAACAGTTAATTACGCCAGACCAGTTATAATCTTGGGGCCCATGAAGGACCGAATCAACGATGACCTCATCTCTGAATTCCCTGACAAGTTTGGGTCTTGTGTGCCACGTAAGTACCATTAAGACGTCACGTGGTTCCTCCCTAGGTGGTTAGATTATCAGATAAACTAGTCTCCCAATGGATCTTCCATCAATGACTCATTTTTCATCTTTATAATGCACAAATTAACCTTCATTAGAGGCTGACTCAACCAAAATCTCAAAAGAGCCCAACTGAGCAACAGCGTACCGTGGTATTCTCACCTGTGCTGTTATGAATTTCAACTGGAGTGTTAGAAAAGCCTTTCTCCAAGCTAGTTTGTAATTATATCCAGTAGTCTTGAGGGTTTTTAAGCCTTTGTGCTGATAGCTGTGCTGATGGGGTTCATCAAAATGAAATGGTAAGTTGAGTGGCCGGACCGTAACAGTTCATTGTGTTCCCTACTGTCCCCCGGTGCTCATAACTCTCGCTGTGCAGTTCTAAAAACTCATTTCATCGTGCTGTATCTATGAAATCACTTACTTCAAGGTGTGCTGATTAATAAGCTTCATCTAGGACACTAATGTGATGCCTTGGCGATCTTTTGAGTATTTAAAATTAGTCTTCTGAGTAAATAAAAAAAAAAACACTTCAAGCAAACCTTGAAAGTAATCCACAATTTCCCTTTGTTTTATAATTTTCCTTTAAGTTTTGTAATGTCTTTGGGAAAGAGCTTTGTTGCCATGTGCTAAACAGTACGTATAACCCAAAATGTTAGCATTTTGTGGAGGCCTTCATGTAAACCCAAATAAAATCCCAATCTGAGATTTGGTTAAGTGCCACAGAGCTCTTTCATGATTTCCATTTTTAACACTTTATTGTTTGCTTTAAGTTGTTTATACTCTTTATTTAACCATTTTTGTTTATGTTCATAATTTGAAAAAAAAAGCGGCTAACAGTTCTGATCAAGAAGGTAAGTGAGAATATTAGTCTGCAGTGAACAAGTAGTCACATCAAAATGTTGTAGCATCAGTCCTTGTTGTAATCCATGCAGTAGAATCAATGTGTACTTCTGCTTAGATCACTACTGCTGTTCTGTGTCTTAGTCACCCCAACAGCTAGACATGTATATCTATATATTAAGTATATTTGCCTTCTGATAACTTATGGAATTTCTCCTGAATGTTTATGCAGATAATAATCTCAATGATTTCCAAATTGTATTTGCTATAGCACTGAGTACCCGGTCGTATAAAATTAAACCCTGGATTTATTTCAACAATCACAGATACTACCAGACAAAAGCGGGATTATGAAGTGGATGGGAGAGATTATCACTTTATGGCCTCACGAGAACAGATGGAGAAAGACATCCAAGAGCACAAATTCATTGAGGCTGGACAGTACAATGACAATCTGTACGGAACCAGCGTCCAGTCGGTCAAATACGTGGCTGAGAGGGTCAGTAGCTGATGTTTTACAACCATAATATTTTCATTACTAATGTGGATGACACAATTTTGGTTGCCCAGCTGGTTTAACATGTCTAGATCTGCAATGGAGATCAAAATGAGAGAATTAATGAACAATTCATCTGTTAAGAAATAATGTAATATTCTAAATTGTTTAATAGCATCTTGCATATTCAACGAAAACTTTAACGCTAAGCTGCCAGTTAAACATGGTTTGTCAGATAATTGTGGAATTTACTACCCAGTGCCAGATGAAAGTGTTCTATCGGTTTTAGTGTTGTTATTATTTAAATCTCATGTAAGTTTTTTTTTTTATACCATGCTTTAGAATATCATCGAGAATATCATCTATGTTTTACAAGGATAACTTTAAATGGGACTATGGAGTGACCACAAAATTTAGGAAATTATAGGTTGTTCACTTGTTTTAAACTCAACTGTATTGTGAGTATCTCTGTAAACCATAGGTCTCAAACTCGATTCCTGGAGCTCCGCTGCTCTGCAGTTTTGCTCCAACCCTAATCAAATACAGGTGATCCAACTAATGAAGGTGTTCATGACTCTTTTGAACACCTCGATTATTTGGATCAGCGGTGTTTGATAGGGCTGGAGCAAAACTGTGCAGACCTGCAGCCCTCCAGGAATTGAGTTTGAGACCTATGGTGTAAACAATTGGACTTAATATATTTGAAGCCATTTTTCACAAGACTAGTATTTGCTGAACTTCTTTTACTTAGTCCCGTTGGCCAATCCTCGTACTTGTGTGCTTTTGTTAATGGCCACATACTCTACTATTCAGCAAGTCCTTTTTTTTTTTTTTTTTTTGCTCTTCTAGGGTAAGCACTGCATACTTGACGTGTCTGGAAATGCCATAAAACGACTACAAGTAGCACAACTCTACCCCATTGCCATCTTTATAAAGCCTAGATCCATTGAGTCCTTAATGTAAGTTTACCACCCTATACCACCTACATATTCAATAAATAATACAAATTCCTCCACACTGAGCCTCAGGGATTGCTTGATTTGTATTTTCTGCCTGTTTCAGGGAAATGAACAAGAGGTTGACAGAGGAACAGGCCAAAAAGACATATGACCGTGCCATGAAACTGGAGCAGGAGTTTGGCGAGTACTTTACAGGTAACAGTTCCCAATCCATCCAGAGGACCCGAAGCGGAGGCTGTCCAAAATCACCTCATTTGCATATTGTGATAGTCTGTTGCATATGCATTACCACAGAGGGCAACCATTGCAGCCTGTTACATCCATCATATTTGACAGCAGAGCCACGGAGCTGAAGAGTTCCCCTGAGCGAACCACATCAGCTTTCTTTTGAAAAATGCATTAGCGTGACCCCATGAGTCTGCATGGAGGAATACGAAAAAGAGTTCAGCATTGTGCTTTTATTTGAGGACATTTTAAACCTGACTATGATGTTTCTTTCTTCTTTGTTTGTTCGTTTTGCTCTACAGCCACAAGAAAGCTTCCAGAAGAGATTTTAAAAAGTGTGATGCTTTACCAATAATGCTGTATACTCTAATGCTGGGATCACACCCAATGTGAATTTAAGTATTCGCGCAAATAAATTACATACAAAGTCTATGTAAATATGAAAATACAGGCGAATTTCCACCAGGTGGCGCAAATGACACAGAATACATGAAGTGCATGCCAAATGTGAATTATAAATTACATATGAAGTCAATGCAAACTTGCAAATAGAGGCGAATTTAAATTTGCAAACGTCAGAATAAGTGCTTTTTACTGCAAACGTGTGGAATTAAAATAAAACGCTAACCGAATAACTAATCACTAATTAACTAAGTTAGTTAACTGAATTAGTTATGAAGTTTTTGCCATGAATGTGTGAAATTAAAATGAAATGCTAACCGAATAACTAATTAACTAAGTTCGTTAACTAAATTAGTTATGAAGTTTTTGCCGCGAATGTGTTGAATTAAAATGAAACGCTAACTGTATAACTAATAACTAATTAACTAAGTTAGTTAACTAAATTGGTTATGATGTTTTAGCCATGAACGTGTGGAACTGAAATGAAACTCTTTTTGAATAACTAATCACTAATTAACTTAGTTAACTAAATTGATTATGGCGTTTTTCTGCAAATGTAATTAAAATGAAACGCTAATCGAATAACAACTAATTAACCGAATAACTAATCACTAATTAACTAAGTTAGTTAACTAAATTAGTTATGACGTTTTTGCTGCGAAAGTGTGGAATGAAAATGAAAAGCTAATCGAATAACTAATCACTAATTAACTTAGGTAGTTAGCTAAATTAGACATGACGCTTTTGCCGCGAATGTCTGGAATTAAAATGAAGCACTAACTGAATAACTAAAAATAATTAGCTAAGTTAGTTAACTAAATTAGGAATTCGCCTTAATCACATCCTACGCACAAGTTCCACTCAAGCAGAGAATTCACATTAGGTGTAAAATAAAGCAAAGCAAGGAAACTAGAGTGAGCGACATGATATACTTGTCTTCATTTATTGTGATGAACTTTTTATTATTTTAAGATAACATCATTGAAACAATTGTTCAAAGAAGAAAGTATAACAGACATAATATTGATACCTTAACAGTAAGAAAGAGAAAAAAGTAGGGGGGATATACTAACAAAATGAATGGGTTACAATATACTGCCAACTATTCAAGCATATGTTTTATATGTTAAGCGGATGCCCTTCCAGCCGCAACCCAGTACTGGGAAACACCCATACACTTTCACATTCACACACACACTCAGTCACTACGGCCAATTTAGTTCATCCAGTTCACCTATACTGCTATACTGCCTGTCAAACCCACACGAACACGAGGAGAACATGCAAACTCCACACAGAAAAGACAACTGGCCCAGCCGGGACTCAAACCAGAGATCTTCTTGCTGTATAAGCTCAGTGCAAACCACTGAGCCATCGTGCCGCCCATTATACATTAATTTCTTAATATAAATTAGCGAAGTGGTGGAAAAAGATGATACTTGTGTTTACTTCATGTTTAGTGTGAACCCAGCTTGATAGAAGAATACAAAGAGTTCTCTCTGCTTTGTTAAAGACTTTTTGGGTTGCTGGGCAAAATGGCTATTCTTACTGTTTACGCAGAAGAATCCATGAGCAATAAAGTGTCTAATGATCCATTAAGTTCAGAAACGATCATTATGAAACTGTCATCAGGGTTTTGTGCTTCTTGTGGCACAAAATGATGAAGGCGTTGCTCCGTAAAGTGCATTAAAACCTATTAACGTCAGCTCTTTTTCTCTTTTTTTCCTCTCTTAGCGCTGGTTCAAGGAGACACACTAGAGGACATTTATAACCAGTGTAAGATGGTGATAGAGGAACAGTCTGGACCTTACATCTGGATTCCCTCAAAAGAAAAACTATAAAAAAAAAAGTCACCTTACTCTGGCAGGGACCTTGGACTGCAAAAAAGAAGAAGAAACATAGGAATAATTTGTAATATAATATAAATTATTATTATTATGGCAATGTTTATTGTTAACTCTTACAGTGATTTTGTTTGTTTGTTTGTTTATTTTACGTTGCTTTTTTTTTCACTTTCAATATGAATGTTCCTGAATGTACACCACAAAGTGTTAGAAGCATTTTTGGTCTCAACAAAAAGTGGACTTTTTGTTTTGTATATTTATCGGTTAGCGTTTCATTTTAAGGGAAAAAAAGGAAACACAATTTAACGCTAAGTATTCTCCTTCAGTTGGGATTTCGAGCGGAAGGACAAAGAAGTAGGTCAGATCATCGAGGATGGTTTCCACCCACCATCACCTCAACCCCCAAGAAGAAAAAGACAAATCAATGTTTATATCAGCTTTCTTCACTTGTCACCCAATCGGTTGGTTTCCACACACACCTCGCAGACTCATTTCACAAACTCAGCATCTATGCACTCCTGTGGCTAACAATACACACATTGATTGTGTTATTTTTTGGGGGGAGGGGATTTGTATTATTTTGTACAGACATCCATTTTGTTTGCGAACATTTAGTTTAGCGAAAATTGTACATTATTTTTAACGGATTCAATCTTGTGATGCTTTAGTTAGCATTAACTGCGAAGGGGAATTAACTAGCTGTAGGAAATATGACACTATATTTTGCTATTTATATTGATAGAGGACACAACAGCACAGAAAATATTTATAAAGATGATATATATATATATATATATATAACTTTGTCTAAAAAAATCATTTTGGAAATGAGGTTTTACTGGTACTGCTGTGTCATATTGTGTCGTTGCTGTTGTGTTGGTGAGAATGAAAAGTGCATGTTTTTCCTGAACAAAACGCTCTCTCTAATCCGTCCAATTCTGGAATTCGCTTATTCTAAAACATCCAGGAGTTCTGAATCTCTTGGAACTTGAAGACCTTTAATTGACTGTTTGAGTTTAGAGTGTGACATTGTTCAAAATCTGGATAGCAGAAAAGAATTTGATGTTTGTCATTCATTGGCTTTCATCAAGCACCCTCTAAAGCAGTGCTCTCCAACCTTTCTATAACCGCGGACCGGTCAACGGTTGACAATTTTTTCATGGCTCGTTAGGGGTGGGTGGGATGGTGTACGTAGATTGCTAGGCAACTCTCGACTGTTTTCTCAGAGGATGCCAAGCTGACTAAACATTGCTGCAGCTCTGATACAAGATGTATTTATGAAGAAAATCAAAAAGCACTGCAGTGTTTGGGTGTCCTGTGTTTGTCTGAGATAATTAGCCTACCAAAAGGTGTATATTCCATATACACATTATTTGGATATATCATACTGACCATATGAAGCTGATCGGTCAGCTCTTATCACATGACTCGCTCATGGCATTCTGAATAGTTGAGACGTTTTCAACTAGGTGCGTAAGTCATGTGCCTCCATTAAAAATAACGAACTTGCGCTCGGAAAAGATGCGATATGTAAGGAAGGCTGCTATCATTTGGGATCTATAGCAGTTCTTCTTGCACAGACATGCTGAATTCACCTGATTTGTTGTAAAATGGGTTGCAGATTCATTACTTAGCAGCCTTTTTACCACTTTCCAAAGTCATCTGTTTCTTACTCATTTTGCTAGCTGGTGGGCAATGATGGGTCGTTCTTGAATGATGTGTTCCTTTTAAAGGAATCTTTTGTATCACTCGAGAATGAGGACTCCTCTCAGTGAGTGATTCATTCATTTGTGCATGTGCACATTTGTGCAGGTGGAGAAGAAGATTAGTTTCTTTATCGAGTCTTCTGTTGGGTTTGAGTCATTTGTTCATCACGTAAAAGACAGAAGCTATTCATATGCATTTAGAGCCGGAAAATTATTTGATCTGTTTATTTCTCGAGTCCTCAGTTTGAGTCGTTATTTCATGATGTGAAAGACAGAAGTCAATAATATGCATTTAGAGCCAGAAAAAGATTTGATGCGTTCATCTCTCGAGTCCTCGGTTTGAGTCATTCGTTCATCACGTGAAAGACAGAAGCAAATCATATGCATTTAGAGCCAGAAAAAGATTCGATCCGTTCATCTCTCGAGTCCTCGGTTTGAGTCATTCGTTCACCACGTGAAAGAAAGAAGTCAATTATATGCATTTAGAGCCGGAAAAAGATTCGATCCGTTCATCTCTCGAGTCCTCGGTTTGAGTCATTCGTTCATCACGTGAAAGACAGAAGCCAATCATATGCATTTAGAGCCGGAAAAAGATTCGATCCGTTCATCTCTTGAGTCCTCGGTTTGAGTCATTCGTTCATCACGTGAAAGACAGAAGTCAATAATATGCATTTAGAGCCGGAAAAAGATTTGATCCGTTCATCTCTCGAGTCCTCGGTTTGAGTCATTCGTTCATCACGTGAAAGACAGAAGCCAATCATGCATTTAGAGCCAGAAAAAGGTTCGATCCGTTTGTCTCTCGAGTCCTCGGTTTGAGTCATTCGTTCATCGCGTGAAAGACAGAAGCCAAACCTAAGCAGTCAGAGCCAGAAAAAGATTTAATTCGTTCATCACTCTAGACTTTGGTTTCAGTCGTTCGTTCATCACGTGAAAGACAGAAGTCAATCATATGCATTTAGAGCCAGAAAAAGATTTGATCCATTCATCTCTTGAGTCCTCGGTTTGAGTCATTCGTTCATCACGTGAAAGACAGAAGCCAATCATATGCATTTAGAGCCGGAAATAGATTTGACTCGTTCATTTCTTGAGTCTTTTGAGTCATCTCTTTACATGCTGTCCCGTGATGAACGAACGACTCTAAAACCAGAAGACTCGAAAGGTGAACTAATCATGGCTCCTTTTGGCTCAGGCTATGTGCATTTGTTAAGCTTATATGGGACTCTCTGTGTGACGTTAACGAATTTGAAGACCTGTCAAAAGAGGTGAGCTGACATAATCATAAACAAAAGACCAGGTAAACGATTAATCAATAAATGATTATTTTCTCTTTCTTGTTGCATTCTAGTTATGACTTGTTTGTAGTGTGATCAACGTTTGGGCTAGTTGTAAATGAGTTTGGAAGCAACTCATAACATTTTTAATAATAATAATAATGATAATAATTTTCTGGATACTCAAAGCGCTTTACACAATGGGGGGGAATCTCCTCATCCATCACCAGTGTGCAGCGTGACATAATGACAGCCATACTGCGCCAGACTGTACACCACATACCAGCTGATTGGTGGGGAGGAGACAGAGTGATGAAGGGTTAAACCCCTACTCCTTTTCGAAGGACATCCTGGGATTTTTAATGACCACAGAGAGTCGGGGACCTCAGTTTAACGTTTCATCCGAAAGACGGTGCTCACTGAGCAGTATAGAGTCCCCTTCACTATACTGGGGCATTAGGACCCACACAGACCACAGGTTGAGCACCCCCTGCTGGCCTCACTAACACCACTTTCGGCAGCAGCTTTCCCATGTGTTCTCCCATCCAGGTACTGACCGGGGGCAGTACTGCTTAGCTTCAGTGGGCGACCATATAAGAGTTGCAGAGAGCTAGCTGCTGGCTGATTTTTATAATATTTTTGGCAAATTGAACGAAATGACTCAAAAAAACATTCATTCATCTCACTAAACGAGACTCAAAGGTCAGAGTCAGTAAAACGGTCCAAACTTCTCATCACTACTTGTGGGTTTCATTTTGGCGCTCAGGTGACTGAGAGAATACGGTAATGTTTCATAATAAAAGGTTTTTCAAAATAAAAGATTGTTCAGACTCAGATAACAAATAAAACAAAAAAAATTAATGATTTTTTGTGCAACCCTGTACCAATTGTACCAGTCCGCGGCCTGGGGGTTGGGGGCCACTGCTCTAAAATGTTTACAGTATACCTCGACTACAGTTCAGAGAGAAAATGAGGGACAAGGTCGGCAAGGGGTCCTGTCTTAAAAGCATTTGCGTAAACGTAGTATAAAGATCTCTGAATTAATTTTTTTAAATGTTAAGGCATGCTTTACACTCGTGTCCACATTTTCTGAGTGCATACTTCTGTCATTCGTGCCCTTTCCATGTATAGTTGAGAGAAGATCCCCGTCCTTTTACATTAATAGCAAAGCTCTCGCCATTCATGGAAACTACAAATGCCAAAAGCCATTAACTCTGCTCACTCGTTTCAAATGCGGGGGGATTTATTTGTTGCAATATTTATTGGGAGATGTTACAGCACGGTTCTGTGGCAAGAGTCTTTTGACCTACTGGTCACCACTTGCCTTAAAAAAATAGGGGGGGATGAGGCTTTTCGGGCCAGATAGACATTTTTTACGCTTTCTTGAAGACTGAGCACTTTTGTATATTTGAGAAATTATTCACAGATTGTGTTCAACCAGATGGTGGACACAGAGGGGGATTTTCAGAAGAGAGAGACTGAATATCACAGTGAAGCTCTTCATGGTGTAATATTTTTATTTTATTTTATTTTTTTGGAATAACAATCGATAATGTGTATGTTATTATGACGATGTAAACCATGGATGGCAACTGACTATCAGAATATAAATTGAACATTTAAAATGCTGTGAAATTATTGTTTCTCTTCGACACGTGTGGATTTGCTTTTCTCCTTGTACTTTCGGCTGTTCTATCATCTGTAGCATATCATTTATTCATTTTATAATGCACACAAGGTATTGCGCTAGACTTTGAATACCCTAAATTTGCATTCATTTGGTAACAGAAAGTGCATCTCGGTTAAGTAGCTTCATTGAGAATCAAAACCCTGCAGATTGTACGCACTCCAACGAGGCTTTTTGAAGCCTCACGGTGCTCATCGTCTGATTTGGTCCATTAATTCCAATTGAATGTTCAGCTTAGTCGAACGTGCTGAAATGGAGTTGTTTTTGTCTCAGGGTTGCCAGATAGGGCTTAATCACTGATATTAAACCTTCGGATCTGAGTGCATCTGTTTATCACACAAATCTCCAATGTTTTCCTCCTGATACCTGCGTTTGCATTCGGTCTTCTGTTCTGTCCTGAGAGTTCGTTCTGTGATTTATTTGTCCCCAAATGGGCGATGCAAATTATTTTCAACGCACTGTTTGTTTGTTTGTTTGTTTGTTTATTTATTTATTTATTTGGTTTCCTGAATCCCAAATCATGTGCAATTGTGTATATAAATATTTGTTTGCACTTATTGTAGTTGTATAGGAGATCTTTAATTAACACTGTCCCCAAAACTCTCTGTTTTTTTTTGTTTTTTTCTATTTATATCACAGGAGATTAAAGTTAAATTATTAAACATTTACATCCCCTTCTGTTTGTAGGTATCATTTCCCAGCATTCCATGAGTTTACCGATTTAAGCACACTTAGGTAAGGTGAGACTGTACAGGTAACCTCACTTGTTTGTAAAGAGGAAAGTAATTTGCGTTTCACTCTTCGTCTGTTGGATTTTCCGAAGGATATACAAAAAAAGGAACCTGTCGTTTGCATCTTGTTACTGTTTGTATTCCTGGTTGTTTAAGGAATCCTAATAAAGACATTGTTTTAGGTATATGTGAAGATACTTCACTTTATCCAGTGGATGATTGACAGCTGTCTTTCAAATGCTGCTTTGGTCTCGTTATTCAATTAAATTAAATTCATCTTTATTTCTATAGCTCTTTTACAATGTAGATTATTTCAAAGCAGCTTTACATAGAAGTTCTAGTAAAATGAAAATGTTAGAAAAGTTAGTCCAAACATTGAAGAGCAAATCAATTGATGCGCAGCTCCACAATCCAAACCAAGCTAGTGGCTTCAATGGCGAGGAACAAACTTCATCAATTGACAAAAGTGAAGGAAAAAAACTAGAGATAAACCAGGTTCAGTTGATCACGACCATTTCTCCTCTGGTCAAACTTCCTGTGTGGAGCTGCAGTCTAGGCTGCAGTTATGCAATCTGAGAGTTTGTTTGTAGACCAATAGTGAGGCTATAGGCCTACTCAGATTGACAAAGAGTTAAAGGAAGCAAAACTTGCACTTTTATTTAATGGTGATCAGTAAATGCAGAAGCTGTCAATCTTATGGATCAGTCCAATCTAAATGTGCTTTACTGTAAAACCAGCCTCAATTGGTCTTTTTGCCATACTGGGATGGAAATCTTTTCTGGAGATTCTGTGACTCCCATAATTGGAATCAGATCATGAAGTGCCTAAAGATTTCCATCCCAGTATGGCAAAAAGACCAATTGAGGCTGGTTTTACAGTAAAGCACATTTAGATTGGACTGATCCATAAGATTGACAGCTTCTGCATTTACTGATCACCATAAATAAAAGCCTGATATTTTTCTATGTTAAAGTAAAGTTTGGTCTTTATGCTTTTTGATTTTAGTTAGCATGTCTTTATGATAGTATTTCCATCTTTAAAATTAGAATTTCTTTATCAAACCAATTATATTGAGGATACAAACTATAGAAAATAATTACAAATTAAAAAATCACTTCTTTCTCAATTTGTTTAGAACCTTTGATTAAATAAATGTAATAATTTAAGGAGAAAACAGAGTTTGAAGATGACATCAGATGCTCAAGTTGCTATGATTCTCGAGAGTCCTACTGTGCATTCACACCGAAGGCGGTGAGAGCGTCAAAGTTCACTGTGGCCACCCTAATGACAACGCCTTTATTGCTCCAGCAATGAGAGCGTCAAAATTCGCTACATTGATCTTGTATTTAAAGAAGGCGTTGCAGCATATCAGCAAATCAGTTACATTACTGCATAAAAACGGGATGTTTTCTAGCGTGAAAATGTTGCACACTTTTTATCAAATTCATATAACAATGAAAGATCAAGTTGTTTCGTGTGGTGTCTGAAATATTCTGAAGTCGTTATAGTTAGCATGAGATTTGCGCTGTTTTTAAAGAAAAAAATACATATAACATTAATGCACATCAGTAGCTCGCCAGTAACCTTTTTAACATATGTCTTTGTAAGAAAACATCAAAAATAATTAGAAATCTGTGCTGATGCACCAGCCTGATCTCACGAGAAAACGTAAGTATTTTACGTTTTGTCAGTTTAGTGGCTAATTCGTACGAATTCGGATGAGTTCAGTCATATGAAATTGTACGATTTTAAAAAGGAGGCGTGGCACCTAACCCCACCCCTAAACCCTACCGTCATTGGGGGATGAGCAAATCGTACTAAAATGTACTAATCAGCCACTAAATCAAAAAGCTACGAATTGCCGTGAGATTGTGTTGGATGCACCATGCTGCTCCTCGCCACTTATCGCTGGCTCCCATTGAAAATGAATGACTTAAGTTCTGGCTACTTTGATGCTCTTGCCGCTTTCAGTGTGAACGCACAGTTAATGAAAAGCTTTAAACTTATTGTGGTTCAATTTTTCAATTGTGATGTAAATAATACCATTTTTACCCGTGTCAAAAACACCTCAGTCTCTTTAAATGATAATGAGCTGCGGTTTACCCTGGCCCTCTCTAATCTATTCCTGAGGAAGCAAAACCAGCACCTACACAAACAGCACTTAGCTGAGCCTCAAACTACAGCTTCCTCCTGTCTAAATCAATGTCACGATAAAGGATTTGAAGCTGATTCCACATTATAATGATAAAATCTGAGATTACAACACATCATCTCATGTGCTTATAATCGTTTATTCTTGCTTGACATTGCAGCCCTCCATTATCAATGTAGATTATAGTCAAACATGCTTATGAACATGGAAAAACTGACACTGCTGGATTAGATTTTTCTGTTAGAATTAGTTTGTGCTGGTTAATATCAAAACCAGAACACCACACAGACAAACCTTTGCACCTGAAGGATAATGATCTGATATTATAAACACAAGTAAACTGAAGTTAGATAGTTAGTCCATCTTCGTACAAGCTTCTGAAGTGTTTTCAGTTTTATTTTCCATAATACGCATCAGATGTTTAACTAGTCTGTGGGTGTTGTGTCTGATTGAATGATTTCAGATGACATTGGGAAAAAAAAAACACATTATCTTTATTGCAATGCAATCAAATCAGAGATGTTTTTGACCTTTTTCAGATAGAATCTAGACCACTATTTTTATCTCATTTATTGTAAAATCTAAGAGTAGGCATGTTAACACGTCACTTATGTAGACCTTTAATGACATTTAGATTTGCCTTTTAACATCAATTAATCTGCCACTGACTCCATGACACACAGTTTAACTGATAAACAGAAGCTTAACAGAGTTTGTCAGGCAAGTCAAACAGCTTTCGCTTTCCCAGTCATTCTGAAGGCACAATTTATTAATCTAATAACAGTGTTTGACAGAGACTAATAGATATTGTGGAAACTTCTGACCTCTCAAAAAAAAACTGCGTTCAAACTGTGTATTTCAATTCAGCTGAAACAACACAATTCTTGAGAATTTTTTTAGGAAAACTTGAGGTAAGACTTTATTTTGATGGTCCTATTGCACATTTTGTTGACTAGAAGTTGCATTGCAACTACATGCCAATTAATTTTCATTTGAGTATTAGTAGACTGTCTGCTTAATATCTGCTGATATGCTCCTACAACAGACATAACTGACTGTAAGAAACTTTGCAGGTACATGTCAACTTACACTAACCTTAACCCCTAACAATCTACTTGTATTCTAATGTGAATTAGCTGTCATGTAGATGCAACGCAATTTCAATTTAATAAAATGTGTTAAAGGGACCATCATCATGTTCAAGCCACTTAAATTTAAGTTAACTTAATTTATTTGTGTGAAGGCAAAATGAATGAATTGTGCAGCAGAACCCGGCATTTTTTTTACAGTGCCGAGTAGGGTTGTGTGATTAATCGAAATCGAATCACAATCGCAATTTAACATTGTGATTAGTTAATCGCAAGAGGCTGCAATATAAAATATAGATATGTAAACAAAAAGAACAAATAACATCTGAGGTGAAGTGCTTCAAAACCAGTCCGCTATGCTTTCGAAAATTAAACATGCTAGACTTTCTGCGATGGTGTCGTGAGGCATCGCAGACATGGTAACGGTTGTCGTGAACTATGCCACATTACACGGTATAAACGATTGAATCTTGTGTCACGACCATAGACTGTAAAGGTTACCTACATACGTTAGTCATTTACGACTCCCCACGACACCCTACGTCAAGGAAATCATGCTGAAATCGTGTGATCTGACCGAGGCTTTATAACTAGCCAACTGAGTGAGCACACTTTCGTTTAGGCCAATCAGAATTGCGCAACTGAACTACACCCACAATAAAAAAAAGAAAACAAACAGGAAAGAGCTGACAAGTGGGATGATGGTGTCTGCTTCTTCAGAAGCATTAACAGACGAATTAATGTAAAAGAAAAACAGTATTTGTAATATGGCAATATTTTGGTTTCAAAGTCACAGACACCGAACAAAAACAAGTCGTTTTTATAAGCTGTCGCAGAATTGCTGCCACGGCTTACAGATTAATGAGCTGAAGCTTGAATTAAATTAAAATCAGCTTGAAGTTTGAGTTTAATTGTAAATCAAATCGCAATATCTGTCGCAATTAGATATTTTCCCCAAATTGCACAGCCCTAGTGCCCAGTGCATCACTTCAATACTGTTGTCTTGACATTATTGTACATGCCAGTAGTCAGCCTATTAAAGTGGGTGGTTCTTCTTTCTCAAAAAGTGGACCTATTCGCAGTCATTCACCTCATTTTCTATTAAATTATGAGGTTCAAATACTGCATTTTAGTGACATTTTAAGCACTAAATTTAGCTTGTTGGATGGTTATCATTACCACACGTTTTGATACAACAAAAATATTTCCTACATTTTTGTAAAAGTGCTTACCATACCATTTATGTGTGCAAAGAATTGTGTTTATTTACAAATGTGCATTACTTTACAGTTTTATAAATAATGTAATGCGATTACAATTTTAGATTTAAAGTTTTGAACAAAGAAATATGAAAAAATACTACTTTTTTATGCTAATTTATTATGATCCATCATTTAAAAAAAACCCATTAGGAATCTGTTAAAATTTGTTTAAAATTAAAAACTGTAGGCTATAGGCAAATAACAAACTAGCCAGCTCATTTCCTCAGTCAGAATATGTCCATTTTAATAATAATTATTTATAAAATTTAATTTGTCTTAAAGCCATCCACCTTTTACCAGTGGGGGATGGGTCTTCCAATAAATTCAAACTATTATTTTTAAGGAGTTCACACTTAGCTGATGATTGATTATAAAGCTCTTTTGGCATGCTGTCCCGGGAGAGAGCTCTGAGCTCATAAGATCCTCGAGCCCGAGGCTCCCTCCCGTTTGCAAGACGAGAGGGGAGTTTGAGCTCAGGTAGATCTCGAGAACTCCCCTGCTGTAGTAGCTAATGAACAGATAGTGATTGCTCTTAAGAGATAACTACTTGTCTATATGGTGCCGACTTGAATTAGTCAATTGACTTAAGTTGCATGTTTTTGGGCGGTGGGTGGAAACCGGGGAACCCGGGGGAAACCCACGTGAGCACAGGGAGTAAGTGTAAACTGCACAGAAACGTCGGCTGGATTGGTAAGGAGCAGAACCAGTGACGTTCTTGCTGTGAGGCAACAGTGCTAACCACTGGGCCAATGTGTCACCCATCTAGTAATGGAGGAGGAGTAGGGGTGGAAGGGGGGATTTTTCAAAACGAAGATGGCTGTTATATGGAACTTAGGGTATTTATAGTGGCTTAGGAATCGTCTGATTGGTGAATCATAAGTTAGATAATGAGGGACCAGCTGTAAGAAATTATAAGCATGTGATCCTCGCGAAATTAGTTTATAAATAAACTTCACTTCATGAGTCCAACATTCAGCTGTGCAAGAAAACACGAAAGTGGAGTCATTCACTACAAGTAGCCCAACTTTTATTCTGATTCTGAAGAAAATACCAATAAAAAGGATTGGAGCACCAATGTTAAAGTTAATTTTAATACTAATTAGGCTATTTTTGTTATCCATGAACTTTCAAAGTGTACTTTTTTATGATAGAAAAATCGTCAAAGCTCTTCATTATGACTATTATTATGTTTTTTTTTTTCATTATTATTATTCAGACCAAATTCTGACTGAGAAAATTTGAATGGGCTGGCCAGTTTGTTATTTGCCCAATAAATGACAATAGGCTACAGTTTTTTTTTTTTTTTTTCATTGAAAAACTTTAACTTAATTTTTTTTTCTAATTATTAAATTTGTATTTATAAATAAGTATTTTCATATTTCTTCTATATATTTAGCAAATGTTTTTGGTACATCGAAACGTGTGGTTATGATGACCATTCAACAAGCTAATCCAGTTAAAAACAGAGCTTAAAATGTCACTAAAATGGAGTATTTAAATCTCAAAATTAAATATAACATAAGGCGAAATAGACCCTCTTTTTGAGAAAAAAGAACCACCCTTTTTAACAAGGCTGGCTACAGGCCTGTATATATAACCAAAATTTTTATTCGATTTCACCTTTAAAACCGTTGGAATTATTTTTGGTTTGGAGCCACAAAAAATGATATATATCACTTTCTAATATGGATTTATAAGGCAGTAAAGTTCTCAAAGAAGTCACTTTATAATATGTTTGTCGAGCGATAATACTGTGCAACAATAGTGTACAACATGGATAATCAAAAGAGTAGATACATTTTCTCAGAATGATGTCTTTAAAAGTCATTTGAATTATGGCATGACGCTTTGTCTATCCAGACAAAGCTGTTCTGTTTTTTGTTTTGTTTTTTGTAATGTTCAGAAACCATCGTGGTTAATGTGGTAAACTTGCAATGTTTTTGCTGTCATCTAGTGGTTGATCAGAATGTAACATGTAGGCTATTTCCCTCTAGATCTCGCTTGGTGTTTTGATCTGTATCTCAGAAGTTGCACTACACCAGATTCATACTAATTATGAAAGTGTGTTTCGCTTTTTCTCTCCAGCGTGTGTTGTAGTTGTCATTTCAGTTATTCATCTTCTCTTATCCTGGGAGCTGTCGAGAGACACAATGCTAAACGCCGGTCTTCTCCATGACTGTGGCTGTGGCTCCAACCTCAGAGTAGCCGAATTCGTCGAGTTGTTGCTGTGCAGCAAAGTCCTGACGGCTCTCTTTCGGCTTAATGAAGTCTGTGTAAACGCACGGAAGAGGAATCACTTTTTCGTTGTCTGCTACTTCCTGTGTGCTCAGAATAAACAGGTATTATTATTAATCATGTGTGTTTAAAAAAAAAAAAAATATATATATATATATATATATATATATATATATATATATATATATATATATATATATATATATATATATATATATATATATATATAAATCCAAATAAAAATAAGCTCTAGGCTCATAATATCTAGATTTTCACACATTATAATGTAACACGTATATTTAAATTACCCATTGCATACTATAGTAAAAGTGTTTTAATTAATTAGCCTACAATCTGGAACAACACAGTTGTATTACAGATGCTGGCCCGTAGCCAGCCTGGTGAAAGGGGTGGTTCTTTTATCCCAAAAAGTGGACCTTTTTGCAGTTATATGCCTAATTTTCTTGTTAATTGCAAGATTTAAATAGATTTTAAGCAATATTTTTATCTGGATTAGCTTGTCGGACGGTCACCATAACCACACCTTTTGATGTAGGCTACCAAAAATATTTCCCAAAGATTTATTCTAAAGAAGTTAATTAATTAAATTATTTTCATCATGTATCATTAAAAAAATGAATATGTTTTAAATTAAAAACAAGCCAATTGTCATTTAATAGGCAAATTATAAGTAACAAACTGACAAGCACATTCAACTTTTCTCAGTCAGGAAATTTGGCCAATTGAATATAATATTAATGTAGAGCAGAAATGCCCAAACTATGGCCCATGATAACCTTTGATTTGGCCCGCTGTCCCATCTAGGAAATGATGGGAAAGGTTGGGACAAATGCCTTCAACAGGGATTGTCAGGTCTAATTTCACATAATCATATTCACATTGTACAAATTTTCAAAGTAGGGCTGGGCGATATGGCAAAAATGCAATCTCGATAATTATTTTCCATATTGAATGATAATGATAATTTCTATATAAGTTGTTAATGCTTCCAGATTTAAAAGAGTACCCAAACAATGACTGAAGCCACAAAAGTTAGAGGATCCATAACATATTTTCAGCCAATACATTTTCGGTGGCCAAAAATTTGATACATCTCGAATGTATCGAATTCAATACATCTCTTTTAGATTCATATTGTCACACATTTCTGCTGTGTGATTGGCTCTTAGATCAATATAAAGTAAAAAAAGTCCAGAGCTTACCATTGTTATTGACATAAGTTTCATCACGATTAGATAAATCATTTATTGGCCCAGCCCTATTTAAAATGTAAACACTGTTACTTGACGGATAGAAGACAATGCATTGAACTCCACTGTGGTATAAATGGGATTGTTTGTTTTCATTGCAAGAAGTTCATTGTAAAATGTAATATAAATATATATAAAATTATAAATATGATTATCCAATTTCTTTTAAATAGTAATAAATTAGGAAATTACCTTGGCAACTTTAATGTAATACCTTTGGCCCACCATGCACCCACAATTAAGTTTGGTTTTTGGCCCTTCATAAGAAAAAGTTTCTCTTTTGGTGCTTCACACCTTTTTTTGCTCATTTTTAGTTTCAAGAATAAGCTCCAAGGTTTAGAAAAAACTAAACAGTTTTCTCTATTTAAAAACAACACACTAGTGAAAGATGCTGTCACTTATACAATCTGATGTGTTTTCTTGCACAGCTGGATGTTGGACTCATGAAAAATAATTGTTTGCATTGGACAAAACTGATTAGCTGAAGTCACGACAGCCAACAGAGGATTTGGCTTGGTCTTACAGCCTTTTTCGATGGGTTATTTTTACTTATTATGATGGCACAGCAGTCAAAATAGGACAGATGAGCTCATGTATGTGACAAATTCTAGACCTCTGTCAGTGAGGTATGGGTCTTTCAAACCACCCGAACCCCCCTGGCAACGGGCTTGTGCTGTGTTTAATTTGTGGTTACACTGATAAAATGCTATATCCCACACAATTCCCTCATGTTGTACCAACACAAATCAATTAATTTAACCAAAACTTTTAATTGATTTAACAAATTTAAGTGGATTTAACATAAAACAATTAAGTTGTCCCCAAAAAAATCTCCGGAGTTGTGTTGATTTGGGTCATTTTAAACAATTAGTTTAAACAAGAAGCAAAATAATTTTTTGAGTGTAGAATAGTTCATCATATTATCTACCTGACTGTGTACAAATATACTACGCATGTGTTTGTTAATGTTTTGGTTTCCGTTACCTGATAAATTGCAGTGTCATTGTCTGCGTCTCCTGTGAAGTAGATTTCATAGTTATGTAAATAGATAGATACATAGATGAATAGATTTGAAGTGGCACACCTTTCGTGCACATCCTTATGTACCACCTTTTGCAGCTAGTCCAGGGATGGGCAAACTCGATCCTGGAGGGCCGGTGTCCCTGCATAGTTTTGCACCAACCCTAATCAAACACACCTGCTTGTAGCTTTCTAGTGATCTTTAAGACACTAATTAGGGTGTTCAGGTGTGTTTGATTAGTGTTGGAGCAAAACTCTGCAGGGACACCGGCCCTCCAGGATCAAGTTTGCCCATGCCTGAGCTAGTCCAACAAGCAGTATTTGAAAAAACATGAGTAAAACCGAATCTTCTTTTAAAAAGGTTTACTGAAGAAATGCAAAACGAAAATACAAAGGTACAATAGACTCGATATACAGCAGCTCGGTCAAAACAACTGTTGCTTCCAACATCTATAACTGCAGTCTGACCTAAACATACAAACTAATGACATCATGACGTATTACTGTTGGAAGCCGAAAATACCAAAAGAAAAGTTTTTAAACTGTATTAATGATTAAATTATGCATTTTAGATAATACAATCATTATGAATTCATATTAAATTTCAATATCAACGATTTACCCTTTTTAACTAAATTATCATCACAAATTAATTATGCACAACCAGCTCTTACAAGATGTATGATGATTTATTGGTTTTACCTTCATCTGTAGTAGTTTGTCCTCTTTGCCCTAAAAAACATAATGTCTCATTAAATGTTATTGTACTAAATAATAAGAAACAAAAAGTGCTGGAAGTTTAGGGGAATTATTTTTCTTGAGTGAAAATTAGTTTGGTTTATGTCTGTTTCATACTTCCGTTCTGTCTGGTGTTTTTGAGAACATTGAAGCTAGAGATGCTGAGATTGCATGGCACTGAGATTCATGATCTTAGTCACAGAATAAACCAAAATCATGAAGACTGTGAGTTTCATAAACATGCAGTAATCATTGCGATGCAGTTAAATGTTGAACATTGTTTATAGAATTTGAAGAAAGACTTACTGTGGTGATGTTTGTAAAGGAAGTAGAAGATGACGCCAAGTCCCAAAACACCCAAAAACGTAAGTCCACTAGTAATCACAATCTGAACCATCTGTTTTTTATCACTAGAAGCATTTTCATGGTTAACAGTTGAGTTTCCATCTCAAAGAAAACCAGAAAGTTACATGATTATGCAATGATTGTGTAATTCATCTTCCTTTTTCTCAATCATGTCAAAACTAAAAGATGCCTTATGGTTTAAACATGTTTAGGTTAATTCCTGATCCTGAAAAGAATCTTATTCTGAGTATTCAGAGAAGTGTGCAGTGAATGAACTTTTACTCACTGGTGATGCATCTGTGTTTTTCAGATTGTCCATACTCATTGGACACGATGCAGCTGTATGTGCTGTTATCTGAGCTGCTGATGTTGCTGATGTGTAGAGTTTGGTTTCTGTTACTGAATGAGTGTCTTTCATCCTCTACAATTGAGACTCCTTCTTTCTTCCACATCAGATGCAGAAATGAGCCAGTCACGTTACATGCGAGAGACACAGATGTGCTGGAGCTCCATGAGACCTGGATTTCTGTTGCTTTTGGTGGGTCTTAAAACAAAATAATTGAATGAGCAAACTGACTATTTTAGAGAACTGTACAAATGAGATGCTGTGTCTGACTTACAATCAATCAGTAATGTGAAGTTTTGGTGTTCTGTAGGTTTATCTTTTATAACTATAGTTTCCATGTAGAATCCTTCATCTTGTTTGGTCACGTTCTCCAGAATGAGGCTGTTGTTGCTTATATAGAAATGAGCTTTTCCACAGCATTGCCTGTAGTGTGTGTCATTATTGCTATGTTTTTTAAAACATAGACATGTTGATGAGTTGTTTGTTTTAGTCCACTCCACCGAACTCAGAGAATCAGTATATTGTTGAGCAAGTGTCTCTCCAGTGAGCTCAACTCGACTGTATAAGCCCCGTTTAAGCATCGTCTCCAGTTTCACTTCAGTAATTCTTGCTGTCAAATCAATATGTTGGCTAGCATTAATAAACAAATACTCCTGAGTGAAAGATAAGCTATACGAGCAATTCCAGCGTTATAGACATGACATTTGGAGTAAAATCTCAAAACATAAATTTACATAGAAAGTATATGTTAATATTAAATTGAAACTGAATCTGTTTATATTTTCCAAAACAACTAACCAGAGTTATGGGATCAGAAAAATATCAATCTGTAAACATTTTTTAGATTTGAAATGAGGGAAATAATATGCGTTATGGATGTGACCAAAAACGTTTGTGAGTTTACAGTATACAACCAGTGGTGTAGTCCTTAAAAAAAAAAAGTGGTGTACTATTACCCACCCAACCCGCCCATGCTGTTTTATCATTTTACCTGAACGTTTCAGCGAGACATCATTCAGTTGACTTTGAAAAACTCACGAAATTTTCTCACAGCTGCTGAGGTCGTCAGGGGGCGGGGAATGGTGCAAAATATAAACAAAAATGCAGCAATTGCAACAAATTAAGATGAGAGTTTAAAAAACCATTTGGTATACAGTTAAGGGATGCGAATATATGTAAATTAGGCAAGTCTAATCAGCAAAACAAGTGTGTATACCGAGGGTATACGCAATTATTGACCCTCAGAAGTCGTAATACCCAAACAGCTAGTGACAAAAGTAGGCATACTGAGTATACGTGCGTATAGCCCCGACTACACCACTGTATACAACATACTTTGTAGAAATTCTGTGAATTAAACTGCACAACCCAAAAGAAACTATGCTAATCAAAAGGATTAGAGTTGGCTCTCAGAACAAAAATGATTGATTTTATATAATATTTGTATATTTATGTGGAAAAAGCTTCATTAAGGATGTCACACCTCTCTGTTATGGATGTGACAGGTGTGAAATTGCCACTTGTGTGACTTTGGTAAATCAAATCTAATAGTTTTAAACATTGACAGAGACATTGAGTGTTTGTAAAGTACTGTTAAATACAAGAATGTGCAAAATATGTAAAGGGTTTCGCTATTTTGATGAAAACTTTCAAGGCAAGGTTGACATTTTCATGGAATTGCTCATATCATAGAAATGTTACATATAAAGTATTATTTTAAATGTGTCATTTGGCATACGCAGATTATATATCATATATACAGATCATATTACAAATGAAAAATTACATTTAAAACAATTGAACAGTTAAAATAACGAGAACGTTCATTAATACCACAAAATAAACAGAAAGACAACCATAAACCGCATATATAATTGACTGTGCTTACCAGATACTGCAAACAAAATTAGCCAAACATCAATGCAAAATCCAGTCATCGTGCTGTGAGGTTAGAGTTACTTATTCTTCCTGTTGCTAAATTGTCATCTTATAATAATCTGTAACTATTAATCAAACCTTTCAGCTCTGTATATCTTGATTAAATGTCACGCTTCGAAGCACCAAGAGCTGAAACTCTTGACGACTTAGAGTTAAAAGTAGCCACTGAAAACCACAACAGGAAAATAAATAGCGGGTAGAACAAGGAAGAAGGCAGGGCTGCTTTTACTCACGTTATCTAGAAGAGAACCATCAATGTATGTTTTGCACATGTCAGACCAACAACAGAATTATAAAATGATCTAAAAGTATGCCTTTCTTTTGGATTATGGAATTATTAAAATGTCAAAACTCTGATGCTGATCTTTCAGGCTTCTGCTTAATCTCTAGATGTTTTTTAGTGTTTATCACTCAAAAAAAAAAAGATATTGGCTGCTTGTTCAAACTACTTATTTAAAATGAGCTGAAACAACCCAATGCTTGAATTTATTTGGGACAACTTAAATGCTTTATGTTCAATCCACTTAAATTTGTAAATACAATTAAGTTAAATTAAACGTACTCATGCTGATACAACATAAAGGAATTGGGTGGAACCCAGCATTGTTTACAGTCATTTTATATCTGGTATCAACTTCATGGGGTATTTTAAGTAAGTAGCACTACCTCTATTTAAAGTGATTTTTCACTCAATGAAAGTTAAGTTAAATCAGACTTTTTGACTAGTTGTGGTGTGGTGGGATAAATGGTGATAATACAGCTCGACGTAACCATAATACCTAAAAACACCACTTAGGCAGTGGTCACCATCAACTGTTTAGTTCAGTGAAACCGATTTGTTTGCTTTGAAGGAAATGACCCAGGTGTGAAAAGGAAAGAGTTGCTTAGCTGTGAAGAAGCACATCTGCATGTTTAGCAGACACTGATCTACCGTGTCTTTGTGCTTTTTTATAAAACCACAGGTTTGTTTTGCTCAAGGTGGTGTTCGATTCCCTTTCAGTTTGTCCACCTAAAATGTGTTTTTAAGCTTAGAAGTGTGTCATTTTTAAATACCTGAAAAGAAAAAGAAAATAAAAAATGTTTGGATTTCGCATCTGCAATCTGGGTTGTTGATGTAACGATGGATTTTCAGTCACACAACAAAAATGAATTAGTATTCTCATTATTTAAAATGTAGAAAATAGTTCATAATTTCTTTGTCTCTTTAATGGACCACTTGTTATGAAAACTGCTGTGTTTTTATATTTTTTATCCAAATCTAAATACTGTCCTATAGTGTGTTTGACTGTCAGTTCAATAAATTGCAGCTCTTACAAATTAAAAAGGAAACTGTAAATGATTAATAATACCTCAGTCCCAATTTTACAACTGGCCACAGTAGTAGTAGCCACAGTAAATGGCAACTTTTTTATATCCACACAGCAACTACACTATATGCTAATTTTAAATCTGCAATTCTTTCATTTTAAACATTACATAACTTTAATTAGTTGAAGGACCCCATTCAAGTAGAGCCCTGCACGGCCCTTAAATCTAAGCCCTAGCCTGGCCCTGGCTAGGCATAGGCTGTAGCCCTGCCCTTGTCCAACAGCTCATCAAAATTTTTGGCCCGAGTCTGACCCATAGCCCGTTTTTTTTAAATGTAAGTTGTAGTTTTTTAAGTGACATCGATATCCAAGCGGTATGTGGTCCACAGTGAGTTTACTCTATTACAAGTTGTGCATTGTGCATAACCTGTTGGCCCATCATTTAAAGTTGTCACTATTTGAAAAGTTGACCAGAAGTTTGCCTTTCCTCTAGTGTTTTTCACAATTTTAAGTTCGCCATTGGCTCTTTTTCTCTGTATGTTCTCCATTGCACGTGGCTGTAAATCTCTATGGGCAAGGCATCACTGGCGCTTCCGGACTGCACGCATTAGATCTCATTAAACTTTTTTAAAAGTTTTTTTCTAAAGCAGGCCCGATATGCATGCTAGCTATGACATGAAAATTGGCCCAAAGCCTGGCTCTAGGGGCTTAAAAAAGTCGGGCCCCTACGGGCTCGGGCTCAAATACAGGGCTCTACGTTTAGGATCATGCGACTGAAGCTTTGTGAAGCCCTTGATCTGTTATATGTTGTCTTGGAATTGAAACTGATTGAAACTGCTATGTTTTGTTGTCCTTTGTTATGTAAATGGTTACTGTATATATAGGGGCGCACAGTGGCTTGCTGGTTGGCATTTCTGTGTGGAGTTTAAGATATATCTGTGGTATATGCTGGCTTTTTTCTACAAACCACATGCTTTTTTTTAAATCAAAGGGAATATCGTTTATTTTGTTGAATCCTGCTGCTGAAAAAGTACTTAAAATAATGAAATAAATACATTTTTGTAATGTTTTATTACTATTTGTTTGAACTAAATAAACACAGAGAGAGAGAGAGAGAGAGAGAGCAGGGGAATATATAGAAGTCTTGCATCTTTTGACCCTTTAAATCTTTTGCACTCCTGCTAACAGTAGCTGTAACTGTTGCATCTGAAGACTGAAGAAAGCAGTTTCTCACGCCTCTCACCATGATAAAGCCACACCTGTGGTCAGCATAAAGCCTGTATGATGTAGGACACAGGGTTTTTCTGTGTGTACGTTTGTTATGTTTGTAATGAAGTTGCAGGATTATTATAACTGCACTTTATTTTCACTAAATGTATGCAGTATGAAATGATGGTAGAATGTTACAGCTTTATGCTTGTCGAACAACAGACAATCACTTACCTCATGTTGATATAATGACTGGATTAACTAGTTCAAGTGTGCTCTATGTTTTATGTGTGGAATGAAATTTAGTCTCATATTTTTAATGATGATGATTTAGCAGCATGAATGTACAGAATATACAGTCACTAGACTAAGGGTCTTTTTTTCTGCTTATACTACGGTTACCACATCTAAAGGCATTGTTGAGACCTATTGCACAAAATGAGTTGAACAAACTCCAGGTTGCAAAGTAAGTTTTGGGTCAACAAGTCCAACCTGGTTAAGTGGTTTCACAATGCTTGAGATAATTGTTATGCTAACTTGGGATTTACAGAGTCTTGAACTCTGGCTGTTTGTCAGACGCATGCAGTCCAATCACTCGACACATGAGAGAGTCGGTTTGAGTCATTTCTCATGAGAGAGACTCGGTTGAAGACTAAGAGATATCATTATCAGAAATATAATGAATTTAAATGCATTTACAAGACACAAATAAACACTGTTGATGCAGCAATGCAAATCAACTGAATTTAAAAATGTAGGTTCGTATACAGCTCATTTTAAAAGCTTTTATATATTGTAATATTTAAATGTACATTTTAATGTAAAGCTACTAAATTTAATTGACAATTGTAAACTATTTAAATATATAGTATTCAAATATAATTAGAATATTTATAATTCATATTTAATATTATCTAATGCAAATAAATATTAACAATAAAAGACAATTTTGACTCCAAACTTATTTTAGCATAAATGGCTTTAATTTGGAACAAAAAATATGCACATGGTCTGTGAGTGTGTGAGTGTCATACACACACACACACACACACATACACACACACACACACACACACACACACACACACACACAAACATACATATTGTATTAATTTATTCATTATAAATTCACTTTACTCATAGCTGATTGGTCCAATTTGGGTTTAACCCAGAATAAAAACTGCTCCGGAGCAATCTCAAGAGTTTGCTAAAACTAATGGCAAACTTACCTGTGTAAAAACCCAAACAGGCCTTAAATGTTGTATTTCAAGTGTTTGATGTGAGTTATTTCTTACTTAAAATTAAATAAAGCTAATAATTTATGACGTGATTACAACGACTTCTATAAATAATAAACAGCATGCTGTTAGCTAAAGGTTTTCTGTTAAGTATACATTTTGTGATGACAGTGAACATACATAGGCCTATTATTATTATCATAGATCAGGGGTCGGGAACCTTTTTTCAGCAAAGAGCCATTTCAGATTTTTTTTGGCATTTTTTAAAGAGCCATTGGGGATATATATGAAGCATCACATGTTGAGCAAGTCCATGTAATGAGAAAGAATAATTTATAGAATTTCTTTTCTTTTCGCCATCAACACTCATGAATGTTGTTTGAATTTACGTGCGCAAGGTTACCATAAAAATGTAAGTTGTAATCGCGTTTCAAGTTAATTCACAGCGCCGCACACGTGCATTGGTTGAAACATCCTTTTATTTTTATTATTATTCATTTTGCTGTAAAAATATACAATAAAAAGGTCATTTTAATTGTATTTTCAATAGTAAACTATTTTTTAGTGACAGTTCAAATTTTTTATTGAAGTGAGACAGCTGGAGAGCCACATATTTTTGGTCAAAGAGCTACATGTGGCTCCCGAGCCATAGGTTCCCTACCCCTGTCATAGATCATAGACCTAGCTTTTTTACCACTATTCAGTTTGTGGATATAAATGACAGATAAAAAAAGACCTTGTTTTTAAAATAATACAAACTCAAGTGAATGTATGTACAGTATTAATATTTGCTAACTCAGACACAATGACAGCTGTTTAGTAATTTAAAAAATAGTTTGAGTATTCAGTAGATATGATATTATAACAGTTTGTGTAAAATCGTGCTAAACTATTGACTCTGATGGAAATAGAAAGAAGTTAAATGAATAAAGAACTAATGTAAAACACATATGTCCCACAAGTCATTGGTTTTTGAACAGTACATTTATGCTCTGTTTTTGTTCTCGCGTATCTTATCATTACTGACCAAATACAGAACGACTGTTTCCTCGCTGCAAATGGGTCCAAACTCAGAGTAACTGAAGTCCTCACAGTAAGCCTGACTGGACACTCTTGGCTTAATGAAGTCTGTGAAGGCGTATGACAATGTGGTCATCTCTTTAGGGTCTGCTGCTTTCTGAGAAACAAGAGTGGTCAGGGTAAACAATCATCACTGAGAGCTTTATGAACACACACAGTAAAAAGTGATTAGTTGGCTTTACTTTAACCCATAAGAACCCAAACCAAGTTCTCC
Organism: Danio aesculapii; assembly: GCF_903798145.1. Classification (NCBI taxonomy): domain Eukaryota; kingdom Metazoa; phylum Chordata; class Actinopteri; order Cypriniformes; family Danionidae; genus Danio; species Danio aesculapii. The sequence continues at coordinate 29,724,940 of NC_079444.1, forward strand.
TTATAGGAAAATTAAGAGGTAAATGAAACGGATCAGATGGACTATGGTATGTTTCTGCAATTGTTTTTTAAGGTCAGGGGTGCCCAAATTTTTTTCTTATGAAGGGCCAAAAAGCAAACTTGATTCAGGGCCGAAGGTAAATATAATTGCCATGGGTAATTTCCTATTTTATTTAATGATGTTGCTATAAAACATTGTTTTATATTTACAAATACAGTATTTTTTATATTTTATAATGAACTTATAACAGTTAAAACAAAACAAACCAAACCTCGCCAATGTCTTCTGCATAATCCTCCATCTGTCGAGTGAAAGTATTTACATTTTTAAAAATCTGATTTATGTCAACATTTAATTGAAACAATCAAAAAAGGTGATGACGATCTCTGAACTCTGTGTTAAAGGCATCCGCCCCAACACTTCATCATTCTTACTCTCCTCTCAGATGGGATGGTGAGACAAATCAAAGGTTACAATGGGCCAACTTTGGCCCGCGGGCCCTACTTTGGGCATCTCTGTTTAAGGTGCAACCTGTAATTGGGGATTTATAGTAAATGTTTAATTTGTCATATACAGTTGAAGTCAGAATTATTAGCCTCCCTGAATTATTAGACCCCCTGTTTATTTTTTACCCCAATTTCTTTTTAACTGTTTAACTAAGAGAAGATTTTTTCAGCACATTTATAAACATAATAGTTTTAATAACTCATTCCTAATAACTGATTTATTTGATCTTCGTCATGATGACAGTAAATATTATTTCACTAGATATTTTTCAAGACACTTCTATACAGCTTAAAGTGACATTTAAAGGCTTAACTAGGTTAATTAGGTTAACTAGGCAGGTTAGGGTAATTAGGCAAGTTATTGTATTACGAAAAAATATATAGCTTAAAGGGGCTAATAAATTTGACCTTAAATGTTTTTTAAAAAATTAAAAACTGCTTTTATTCTAGCTGAAATAAAACAAATAAGACTTTCTCCAGAAGAAAAAAATATTATCAGACATACTGTGAAAATTTCCTTCCTAGGTCAAAATATGTTAAACATGTTATATATCGATACACTGACTTTCCTTAATTATATATGGCCAATACTATTATTATATGTGGATAAATAATTAAATAAATATCTTTAGTCAACTAGATAGTGATGTTGAAGATTTTTCGTGGTGAACTGGGTCACCTTTATTATGCAGTAAGTTAGTAAAATAAAGATGCAAAATTGTCAATGACCAATTTGTTTTATCTAAAAAGGGAATTATTAACAAAGTAGCTACTTCAACATTATTTTTTGTTTACATTTTATTAAAATTTGCTATAAAACTAAACTAAATGAATCAGCTGAAAAAATGGAGCTGCTTATTACCTTTTTTTCTTAATGTCTCATAAAAATTTCACAGACTGTTTTAAAGTTAACAGCCCAATGGAACATATATGGCACCATAATATTATCTTAACTTGGTTGTAAAAAATTCTATGTTCCTTCAGGTTGTGTTCCTAACACAAATCAATTACTTTTAATTTAAGTAGATTGAACATAAAAGAATTAAGTTGTCACAAATAAATCTCAAGAACTGTGTTGATTCAGCTCATTTTAAATAAATTGTTTAAACAAGCAGCAATATATATATATATATATATATATATATATATATATATATATATATATATATATATATATATATATATATATATATATATATATATATATATATATATATATAATATATATATTTTTTTTTTTCTTTATATCAGTTTGTTCAAAGTAATCATATTTCAGTGGTAGTTCACCCCACAATTTAAACTCTGTCCTCATTTACTCACCCTTGACTTGAAGACACAGAAGAAGAAACCTGTAACCATTGACTTCCATGGTAGGATAAACAAATACTTTGGAAGTCAGTGGTTACAGGTTTCAAAATACTTATTCAAAATATCTTTTGTGGGAAAAATCTAATTGATATGGAACAAATTAAGATTGAGTAAATGGAAATTGTCATTACTGGGTGAACTATCCCTTTAATATTCTTCAACTTCTTCTGAAATCATCATTCATCTGTATATGAAGAGTTCAGCTGCAAAAACCTTGAAGTGCCATCTAAAATGTTCTACTAAACTGAGTACTTTCTTCAGGCTCCTGTGTGTAGCAAAGCACTCACAAATAGTAATAATTACTGAAGAAAGTTCAGTAATTTCACTTTTACTACAAATGATAGGTTATTTTTATTGCTTTTAATGTGAAATATCTGAACATAAACACTGGGGAATGAAAAAAGTGCTAATTTTAGATCACATATTTAGATGGCACTTTGAGGTTTTTTCCATCTGAACTCTTTGTATATTGTTTCACAAATTACCTGATTAGTTCCACGGACTTTGTCAGCATCCACTGTGTATTACAGAAATGATAAAATAAGTGATACATTTTAACAAGGTATACATTTCAAACCAAACAAACCTGTGGGTTTTATATAGTCATTTTGCTAAGACAACATTTATGAACATCATTCATGTAAGCATTTTGGAGAAAGACTTACTGTTGTGATGTTTATAAAGGCAGTAGAAGACAATGCACAGTCCCAAAACACCCATAAACGCAAGTCCAGAAGTAAACACAATCTGAACCATTTGACTTTTACCACTAGGATGATTTGCTTGGTTATCAGTGGAGTTCTCACCTCAAAAAAAAAAAAAAACAACAGAAAATTCCATGATTATGCATGGGTTGTGTAATTCTTACATGGATGTTCAATTGGGTTTAAGTCAGGGCTCTGGCTGGGTCATTCAAGAACAGTCATAGTTCACTCCTTTGTTATTTTAGCTGTCTGCTTAGGGTTACTGTCTTGTTGGAAGGTAAACTTTCAGCCCAGCCTGAGGTCCTGTGTGCTCTGGAGAAGGTTTTCATCCAGGATATTCCTGTACTTGGCCACATTCATCCTTTCCTCAATTGCAACCAGTCATCCTGTACCTGCAGCTAAAAAACACCCCCACAGCATGATGCTGCCACCACCACGCTTCACTGTCGAGACTGTATTGGACAGGTGATGAGCAGTGCCTGGTTTTCTCCACACATACTGCTTAGAATTAAGGCCAAAAAGTTATTTCTTGGTCTCATCAGTCAAGAGAATCTTTATTTCTCACCATCTTGGAGTCCTTCAGGTGTTTTTTTTAGCAAACTCCATGCGGGCTTTCATGTCCCATGTTTCATAGACCAACTGGTGAAGGACTTCAGTGATGGTTGACTTTCTACACCTTTCTCCCATCTCCCGACTGCATCTATGGAACTCAGCAACAGTGATCTTTGGGTTGTTCTTTACCTCTCTCACCAAGGCTCTTCTTCCCCGATAGCTCAGTTTGGCCAGATGGCCAGCTCTAGAAAGGGTTCTGGTCCTCCCAAATGTCTTCCATTTAAGACATTTAAGAATTATGAAGACCACAGTGCTTATAAGAACCTTAAGTGCAGCAGAAAGGTTTTGCAACCTTGGCCAGATCTGTGCCTTGCCACAATTCTGTCTCTGAACTCTTCAGGCAGTTCCTTTGGCCTCATGATTCTCATTTGCTCTGACATGCACTACGAGCTGTAAGGTCTTATGTAGACAGGTGTGTGGCTTTCCAAATCAAGTCCAATCAGTATAATCAAACACAGCTGGACTCAAATGACGGTGTTGAATCATCTCAGGGACGATCAGAAGAGATGGACAGTATCTGAGTGAAATATATGACTGTCACAGCAAAGGATCTGAATACTTTGGACTGTGTGATGTTTCACTTTTTCTTTTTTTAATAAATCTGCAAAAACATCAACAATTCATTTTTTTTCTATCAATATGGGGTGCTGTGTACATTAATGAGGGGAAAAAAAATACTTAAAGGATTTTAGCAATTTGCTGCAATATAACAAAGAGTGAAAAATGTAATGGGGGTCTGAATACTTTCCGTAACCACTGTAAACATGTTTAGTTTAATTCCTGATCCTGAACACGATCTTATTCTGGTTATTCAGAGAAGTGTGCAATGAATGGACTTTTACTCACTAGTGATGCGTTTGTGTTTTTCAGATTGTCCATACTCATTGGATACGATGCAGCTGTATGTGCTGTAATCTGAGCTGCTGATGTGTAGAGTTTGGTTTCTGTTACTGAATGAGTGTCTTTCATCCTCTACAATTGAGACTCCTTCTTTCTTCCACATCAGATGCAGAAATGAGCCAGTCACGTTACATGTGAGAGACACAGATCTGCTGGAGCTCCATGAGACCTGGATTTCTGTTGCTTTTGGTGGGTCTTAAAACAAAATAATTGAATGAGCAAACTGACTATTTTAGAGAACTGTACAAATGAGATGCTGTGTCTGACTTACAATCAATCAGTAATGTGAAGTTTTGGTGTTCTGTAGGTTTATCTTTTATAACTATAGTTTCCATGTAGAATCCTTCATCTTGATTGGTCACGTTCTCCAGAATGAGGCTGTTGTTGCTTATATAGAAATGAGCTTTTCCACAGCATTGCCTGTAGTGTGTGTCATTATTGCTATGTTTTTTAAAACATAGACATGTTGATGAGTTGTTTATTTTAGTCCATTCCACCAAAAACAGAGAATCAGCATATTGTTGAGCAAGTGTCTCTCCGGTGAGCTCAACTCGGCTGTATAAGCCCCGTTTAAGCATCGTCTCCAGTTTCACTTCAGTAATTCTTGCTGTCAAATGAATATGTTCACTAGTATTAATAAACACTTCCAAGAGAACAATGAATTCTATACTTTAAACATGCATGTGAAATATAGGAATTGGACTACTAATATTTAATAAGCGTCACATTTATTTTTTAAAACATCAAAAGTATAATTACATTAATCATGCATATAATTATTTCCACAATGAAAACAGAAAAAGCAGTCAAAGCTGTACTTACCAAATATAGTAAACATAAACAGCCAAACATAAATGTAGTATCCGGACATCTTTAGCTAACAGTTAAGTTTAATGTCTAACTATTAATCAGGCCTTTCAGATATGTAGATCTTGACAACCAAGAGCTGCAACGGACACCTCAGAGTTTAAAAATAAGCCTCTGAAAACCGCAAAGCAGATAGAACAAGGAAGAAGTTGAACTTATGATATAATCACGCACATTAATTACTTATCTAGACAGAATGTGTTCAATGTGAATGTTTCTAAATGATAAACCTTAACAATTCAACTTACACGGAGTCATAATCTACCGTCATAAGCTGTTACAGAAAACATTTACAGAAGTCCAAATGAACCTGAAGTTTCTGTGGAGTTTTATTTGAGTATAATGACGTATTTCCAGGTAAAACAGAATACTGAGTAAAGGTCGGGTTATACTTATACACTCTTACTTTTCAGTCCGAGAAACTAATGCTTTGGAGGGCATGTCTAAGCATATTTCATTAAAAAAATCTAACTGATGTCATAAGAGGAGGACGGCCACTCCAGAGAGGAAGCAAGTGGTCAGATTTTGATTAAATATTAGCAAAACAAACATTTTTTTTTTCACTGGATTAAATTACATTGATTCATTGTTAGGACTAACAATATAATTCAAAATAAACAGTAAATTGTGGTTTCATGTGGACTTTAATATAAGAAAGTGAGGGGAAAAGAAAGCTCATCCTTTTCAGATTACAGGTACTAGCTTTATTAAAACCCACACATATTTCCAGTCTATAGTTTGAAAAGGGAAGTTTTTATTCAAATTATAGTGATTACAACATCACAACCTTGTCATGAGATATCAGTCTATCAAACCCAAACATCAACAGTTCATATAATATAAGACGTAATAACACAACGCAGCATCAACAAACGGCTTAGAACAAAACAGGATGTAAGAAAATAGGGCAAGAGGGCGACCTCAGTCCAGAGTGAGTCTTTCTATCTCAGCGGTGGCAGTACGTGAAGCAGGTGGTGTGTCAGATTTTTGTCCATCTGTTGCAGATTTAAAGTGCTGTTCAAAGGGACAAACAAAATCAGATTGTCAATATACAAAAGCTTTTGCTTTACACAAACTGAATGAACACTGCATAATGCAAACCCTAATCTAACCCTTATCAAACCAAAAAATATAATATTGAAATAATTTTTTACTTATTTTTATTCTTAGTAAATTTTACCTACTATTAAATACCATAAACGGTCGAAAACCAACCTGTGAGTTCTTGAATTCAGAGTAGAGCGTGAACAGAACATGAAGCGAGTGAATTCGGTTCTTGTACACAGGGATGTCCAGAATTCCTGGCAGGTTAAACTAAACAGTCATTACAATAATCAAAAAAAGAGCATCAAATATGTAAATGCACGAAACTTACCACAGATCATGTCAACATACTCTGCCAAATCGCAATCAATGTCTGCTGTGGGGAGATTCACCTGGCGAATGGATTAGAAAGTAGTTGAGCATTACTGAATTTGAGCAAAGTCAAGTGACCTTTACTATAATAAAGTAATAGGCCCTGTGAATCTGAGGTTCACATACATTTATAACAGCTTCACATGACTTATTGCTTTTATAAAATGATTATTCCATTTGTGTAGCAAGGTTTAAAAAAAAAGTTTCTTTAGGTACATCCCAAATTGCATATGTTAATAATCGCATAATTGTCTAATCTATGCCATTTTGTATCATTTATAATGTTAGTGCATTCACATACATTTTACGTAGAATAAGTACCTTTAAATATCTTGATGACACATTTATTCAATTAATAAAAAGAAGTGTGTAATGTTAAACTTCATGCACACTAAAAGGTTGCTCATGTAACACATTAGTCTATGAGGTTGGATTACTTTACTTTGGATTGATTTTAGACAAAACTCTCTTATATTTAAGGAATTATGTCGCATTCCGATGGTGAAGGCAGCAGTACAATTTGGTAGTTTCGATAATTTGACAACCATTAAACTTTGACAGGAAATGGCTTGAATTTCCAATTAGTAAAAAAAGTTAGCATTCCATTTGGAACAATAATAAACTCATACACTGCAAAGCTGAGTGTATAAATGCATAGTATTTAGTATATCATCCGGGACACAACTTTTGGCAACAGTCACTGGTGCATGTTCTCTAGAATAAAGCTCAACCAATCAAGTGACCTATCCATTTTATAATGTGTAATATAGCTGTTATAGAGATGGTCAACAGAATTGGCATGCTGCCACTTAAGCTCTCAAAAGACAATTTAACTGGACAACGTTCTAACCAACAAGGTCTTCATTCCATGTCCCAAAAGCCAGCTTCTGTGCCCGACGATCGGGTTGTCGTGGTCCTTTCGAAAGGCAAAGCTCTCGATTTACCAGTCAATGTACGTTCATACTCTCACCTATGATCATGAGCTTTGGGTCAAGACCAAAAGGACAAGATCTCGGATACAAGCGGCTGAAATGAGTTTCCTTCGCCGGGTGGCAGGGCACACCCTTATAGATAGAGTGAGGAGCTCTGACACCCAGGAAGAGCTCGTAGTAGAGCCGCTGCTCATTTACATCGAGAGAAGTCAGCTTAGGTGGCTCGGGCATCTGTTTTGGATGCCTCCTGGACGCCTACCTAGGGAGGTGTTCCAGGCATGTCCCACCAGGAGGAGGCCTCAGGGAAGACCCGGGACACGATGGAGGGACTATGTCTCTCGGCTGGCCTGGGAATGCCTCAGGATCTCCCCTGAGGAGCTAGAGGAAGTGTCTGGGGAGAGGGAAGTCTGGGGTTCTCTCCTAAGACTGCTGCCCCCGCGACCAGGCCCCGGAAAAGCGATTGAAAATAAATTAAATGAATGGTCTTCATTAGGTTTACTTTTTATTTTTTGTTTGGCTTGATCAAGCACCTGCCTTTGAAGCTGCAACCATTTTTTTCGTATTGTGACGCAGTTCCTAGAGAAACAGAATATTAAATGGGAAAACAGTGGGCGTGGCTTGTTGTTTCTGCTGTGAGCTGACTGGATGTAGTGAAGTATAGAATTCATGTAGAAAGTTCAGGAAATGGGTTTTACAAGAGTTATTATGACCTAATAGACACCTCCTCCTCACCATTTCAGTTTGTTTTCAAAACTGACAGTTGGAGGGGCGTGGTTAAGTATGTCAGTCACGCTCAATATCTCAAAATCATGTAACCTGAGAATTTTTGTTTCTAAAAGATGTCTAATAGATGTCTAATAGACATCTAAACATAGTCGTCTTGGCTAAAACAAGGCTAAATTTGGGCTGTCAGTGAAAATATAATAGATGTCTACACACAATGAATGACTACACACATAAAGTATTTCTAATCTGCCCATTTGACGACTAGTCTAGTTTTGGGCTATTCTTAAATGTCTATTAGATTTTCACTGACAGCCTTGTTTTAGCCAGGCTGTCTATGTTTAGATGTCTATTAGATGTCTATTAAACACAATATTATATGCTGGGCGATGACTTTTCTTAATATAGCTGTTATAAAATAAACTTTAGCATACAAAAGTGTACAGATCCTAAAATAGCATAACAAGGGTATTTCTAGTAAAACATGTTACTCGAGAACCAACCTTCCCCAGAAGTTCCTCAAATTCAGATGGCCACTCTTGCATCAGGCTGTCAATGTCTGGCATGGGCCTGAATAAACATATACAAGGCTCTGGTTACAAATTGACATAAATGTTGTGATTTGTTTCTCTGGATGTTGGTGTTTTGTTTATGTCAGTGTTTGCCTTGTGTAGTGAACTGTAGCTGGAGGTTTGGAGCGATGCAGCTCGCTAATGCTCTCAATCCAGTTGTCTATAGCTTTAGGGTTCTTCTCAGGGTTTTCGATGCTCTTAACTTTCACTTCCTGTGAAGAGAAGTGCATCACAGTGTTATTTTAGTTGCCAGGCTGCAAACTTCAAAGCGTCTTAATTAGTCTTCTAGTGCGTGCGAAGACTTACCGTGACATTGTGCTGTTTGCTGTTCTCTGAGAGCCACAGGGAAAGCACGGTCGGGTCTGACTGTTTAGTGCACGGCTCATCCAGAACCAGCAGACCCAGATTGTCAGGCTTTCCATCAGGTCGTGGTACCTGTAAAATGCAAAGCGTTTAAAATATGTATAAAGAAATTGGAAATTCAGCAGTGCTTCAAGTGTGAGAAGTTTAACTCACTTTGAGGAAAGCATCAATGTCCCCCACAGCTGGGATGAAATCGGGGATAAAGGGTTTCAGTTTGTGGTCAAGCTCTATCGACTGCGGAGTGTATCTGAAGAATGCAGTTTACAATTAATACCAGTAAAAAGTGAAATGACCATATTTTGCTTATGTTTCTTCAAGATTTTTTTTTGCTTTCTGATGATGATAACTTGATGGTCTTAATCTTTTACATATTTTTACAATTAATTTTTTTTTAATTATATTTGAATAAAATGGTATTTATAATAATTACTTTATACAGAATTATTAGCCCCCCTGAATTAACAGCCCCCTGTATATTTTTCCCCAATTTTTGTTTTAGATTTTTTTTTCAACACATTTCTAAGGTAATAGATTTATTAACTCATTTCTAATAACTGATTTGCCATAATGACAGTACGTAATATTTTACTCGATATTTTTTAAGATACTAGTATTCAGATTTAGTGCAATTTAAAGGCTTAACTAGGTTAAGTAGGCAAGTTAGGGTAAATAGGCAAGTCGTCTCTTTGTTTGTTCTGTAGCCAATTGAAAAAAGGGGACTAATAATAATGACCTTAAAATGGTTAAAATGAACAGCTTTTATTGTAGCCTTAAAATAAAACAAATAAGACTTTCTCCAGAAGAAAAAATATTATAGAAAACACTGTGAAAATTTCCTTGCTCTGTTAAACATCATTTGGAAAATATTTGAAAAAGAAACAAAATTCACAGGAGGGCTAATAATTCTGACTTCAACTGTACATAAATATTATGTTACCTAAATACCATTATCTGTTCATCATTTTAATCAAGTTGTACATTTCTGTAAAATGTACGAAAGACAAAAAAAGAGTTTAAATCTAAATATCGCCCTCATTTCCACCAGATAATGCCATCGAAAAAAAAATTATTAGATGTTCAGAATGTCTGAATTATTCTTAAAGTTCTATGAGCCAAGAATGATAACTATAACCCCAATGTTAGCATCAATGTAAATGTAAATTCAGCTTATAAGCATGCACTGCAGTTTTTTCACACATTCCTTTAAACGCTGTTTCTTGTAAAGGTGTGAAATTGTTGCATGCTCACCTTGTGATGTACTGAAACAGCTCTTTAATCTCGCCTGTCACAGGAAGATGCTCGTAATCAGCCGGGTCGTAAGCACTATGAAGAGTCATACAAAAAAAAACATTTTAAAAACTTATAAAATATCTTTGGTTTAGAACAGATTATGTATTATAATGCACCACATACTATCATTAAAATACACCATGTTCAACAACCAAACTATCATATTTATTCATTTAGCTAAAATAAATTAAAATATTTATGCCAGACATTTTTTATTTCATTATTTTAACAAAAAAAAAAAATGAAATACCTTTTGGTTTAGAGTAGATTATGTATTAAAATGCACCAAGTACTATTGTTAAAATGCATTTCTAAAATCTATTTTCTCAACAAATAATCTATCACTTTGATTCTTTAAGCTAAAAGTAAATAAAATATTTATGTAATTCTATTTTGTTGTAAAAAATTATAAAATGCTTTTGGTTTCAAGTAGATGCCGTATTATAATCTAATAGATACATTTTTGTCTAAATACTAAATTTATTACTGAAACTTTACATTTCAACCCAACTAAACCATCTTTTTAATTTAATTTCCACCAGAGCTATTTAAATTTTTTTCCTGCTCCTTTCAGCAGACGGTGTGCGAGTAAATAATGGCTAGCAGCTCTACCCTTCTGGAGCAGATCCTGGCTCCTCTTCCTCCTCATCAGATTCTGTGTCATCAGAATCATCATCATCGTCGTCATCATCATCATCCTCATCTTCTTCCTCATCATTCTTATTAGCACTACGGGGACCAGGTGGCGGCTCTTTCTTTCTCTGTTGTCAAATGTCGAGTTATGCATCGAAATTATAAGTCCAAGGCACTCAAAGTAAGTGAAGAAATTTTAAAAAGCCTTAACATAACTATTCTTTAAAAACAGCACCTGTGCATTTCGGCAACACTTTCCTTCATCGGGGTAACAATGTTGACGTACGTCTCAAGTTCATTTAAACACTCATTTAAACACATAACTCAATAATATATAAAAACAATACAGAAAATGATATATCAAACACAATAAAGTCAACTGAACAGTCGTTAGTAATTCAGTAATGAAAGAGAGAAAAAAAAGACAATAGTAATCTTGATAAGTGTTTAACAACATATTTCTCGAAGTAAATACATGAAATGTATATAGAGAAGGAAACCACAAAAAATTTGCATGTATAAACAAATACAAACAGTGCTTCCCACATAGACTTTATTTGGCCGGGCCGCCCAGGTATATTAACACCCACCCAAGTATATTTGATGCCACTTATTGTTATTATTATTATTATTATTTTTGTTGTTGTTGTTATTATGGTTTACGATTATTATAATCTTTTTACACTTTTTTTGTATCCGCACAAGATAAACATCCTGGATCGATTAAGTAGTGGAAAATCTTCTCTTACCCTACACGTTTCGTACCGCTTTTGTGTGTGCACTAGAACTGTCAACAGACAGTCTCATGTGCTCTGCATCAACACACATTATTTGGGACTTAACAATACGTCTGGCTGGGGTTTGTAAATCTTCTAAAATGTCAGCTATTTGACTTTCGCTTTCGCTGTCTACTTTTTCCTCTTAGCTTCACAGCTGAAAGCGCATGCACGATCATGAGAGTGAGAAAGAGAAACATTAACTAATTAATTCTTTAATCTGAACGACTTAATCTAAACTTTACAATTTACTCGGAGAGGACAAAATGCCATGGCTGCAAAATATATGTAAACCATTAGAAATGGTTAATCAGATATTACCAGAAATATTGCCTCTTTTTATTCGTGTTTTCTCACTTGTTTCTCATTTGCTGTATATTTAATTAATTTGATTATGTTAATATGTTACACGTTTTATACATGTACTGAATGCTTTGGCAGTTCTGCACAAAATGTCATGTCAATAAAGTAACCTGAACTTGAACTTGAGAGAGAAAGACAGCAGCTTTTACCAATGGGTTCACATGGCTCCTGAATAGTATACAAGTAGGCCTGTCACAATAATTAATATATCGACTTCTCGCACAACACATGAACATGACCTCAATCATGTTTTTGATGATGCAATATATAGCCTGATTCTAGCAACATTTTAGCTGACTGTGCAACATCTCTATCTCTATTAGAGATATCAGTGTCAGTACTGTTAAAAAAAACACTATAGTAGTTATTGTGGGTGTTTGACAACTGAAAATAGGTCTGGTAGCAGATATCGCAGCCTCTGTTACTTTTTACAGTGTATTGTTTGTTAACATTTATTATTATTTATTTAAGATATACAGTTTCACATTTTGATTCCAATGCCTAAATTGTTAAAATGACTATAAGCAAATGAAACATTCTAAAGAATATTGTTGAACATTATGATGTTATTATATTGTCATTCTGGCATTATATAATGAGTGGCATAAAATTGTCTTAAAATGATAATAATATTGTTAACTAGATATTTTTCAAGACACTTCTATACAGTTTAAAGTGACATTTAAAGGCTTAACTAGGTTCATTAGGTTAACTAGGCAGGTTAGGGTAATTAGGCAAGTTATTGTATAATGATGGTTTGTTCTGTAGACTATCGGAAAAAAAAATGCTTAAAAGGGCTAATATTTTTTACCTTAAAATGGATCTTAAAAATTTTTAAATAAATAAAATAAGACTTTCTCCAGAAGAAAAAATATTATCAGACATTCTGTGAAAATTTCCTTACCCTTTTAAACATTAGTTGGGAAATACTTAAAAAAGAAAGAAAAATGTAAAGGGGGGCTAATAATTCTGACTTCAACTGTACATGTAAAAATAGTGGATTTCTTTTTTTATTTCAACAGTCTTTTGGAAAAACCTTTAAGAAAAAGCATATAACAGTGTCATAATAAATAAAAATATTGTTAAAAATCACATAATTTTTTTGTTTGTTTGCATGTGGTTAACCATTTATGTGCTATGGGTAAAAGGTGTGTTTCAATTCGGCTACCACCGCAAGTATATTTCAAAACTGGGGGCAGCACTGACATACATTTGCATTTTTGTTCATACATGCATATTTTTGTGGTTTCCTGCGTGTAAGTGCTGTTTTAAAGGAATAGCCATGTTAATAAAGGCTTTTTAAAATGTCTTTACTTTTCGAGTGCCTTCCCTGCAGGCACAGGGACGTTGTACCCCAACATACCCCAATGTCGCGGGGACATTGGATTTTGTTTGGAATGAAAAATCAGGTTGACGTCAAAACTCAACGTCATGCCAACGTCAGTATTCAATGTCCAACCTAAAATCAACCCAAAATCAACCAAATATCAATGTCTAATCATGTTACACCTCGACGTTGTGTGGACGTTACCATTATGACATCTATCAGATGTTAGATTTTGGTCACTTTCCAACACAATTTAAAATTAACCAAATATCAATGTAATTTGATGTTGTTATTGGACGTCAAAATAACATTGTCCTTAAACGTAGGCTAGACGTTGAACTTTGGTCACCTGACGTCATGGCCGAAATCTAACCTGATATTAACGTCTTATGATGTTGTGTGCCTGCTGGGTTGGACTTATGATTTCATTGTTTATCTTTATGAACACCTTTTCCAAAAAGCACAGACACATTAACTACCCATGAAGCACTTTTTATTTGACTTTCATAGTGAACGAGTTATTCTTTGATTTATGCATTTGTGAATTAAGAAACCGTTTTAATTTCAATCTCACCTTAGTGTCTTCTTCTAATTTCTCACCAGCATAACTGGACATGGTGCTCTGCTTCTGCCTACCTGTCCTCCTGGACACTGAAACACACATTGCCATTAAAACCAGATGGAAAGTAGGTGAGAAAAATAGGGGTAAAACAGCGGTAAACAGTCTCACCGATCTGTCTTGGGGATGGTGTGTGAACACTGGCCGCCTCTTCTGCGTTCACCTCAAAACTTTCGTCGTACGGCTGGTTGGTTGTGAGTTGGATCTGATCGCGAAGATATTTGCACTTTAGTTTTTACTAAAACCTGGGTGTGAAAACTTACAGAGCTGCCGATCTAGACTGTATTTTTGAAGAGTCATACTGAAACCAAAAATGCTGCTGATTCAAAATACAACTACGGGGGCCAAGAAATGCTGTCTAGGTAGGTTTACAGACACAGTGTATTAGGGCAAGACACTGCAGGTGAAGAGGATAAATGAAAATAAATAAATAAATAATTGAGCAGTTAAAAATTTAATTCTAATACTTGCTCAGTTGCTTACTTTAAAAAATTGCTAAGATTTTTACAACTTTTCTTAATTGTTTAGATTTGCAAATTATGCATTATTAAATTAAATGTTGCTAATTTGTATACATTTCTAGTACGGCTGCACAATATATCGTTTCAAGATCGAAATTGCAATGTGATCATTGGCAAGTCACATCGCGAGTATACGCAATGCTGAATCTGGATTATAAATTAGAATTTTGCAAGTGTTTTTTGAGGCCTGTGACTGTGTGAGGGTTTTATAAATCATTCAGGCATAAAAAAGTTGTACCGTTTGTAACTTTGACAAATTAATAACAATTCATTTTATTGAGTTGTTTAAAAACCAAAAAAACACTATTATTTTACATCTGATTATACAATTACTATTTACCTGAATACAGATCACAACAATAAAACACTGTTTATTTAATTGGTTTCTTTTTCTTTATTGAATTTACCTATGCTTTTAGATCGTTGTTTATATGTTATGCATATGCACTCCCCTACAGAATCATCCAAATCAATCTAAAATTATAAATTCTTTCCAAATAGTTATTCAATAAATCTAATGAAACAGTATTCATATCGCAGAATAAAATAATATTGCAATGTTAGATTTTTCCAATATCTTGTAGCACTAATTTCTAGCACAAAAATCTGAATATTAGATGAAGTCTATAAAAAAATGTAAAACAAAAAAAAAGTAAATGTAAATAAATGTAAAATGTACTTTTTTAACATTTCATACTGTAAACTGCCAGGGAAAAAAAGAAGCTATTTTTGTAGATTTTATTTAAAATGTTATCAGGCACGTTATGTATGAACACATTCCTTCAGAAAATTTTAAGAATATATATATGAACAAAAACAATTTGGTGTGGTTGTGTTTGAGAAGATTTATGAGTCTTTTAAGATTTTTTTTCTAAAAACGTCCTTAAATTTTTTTTAATGTGTTGTTTTTGTAATTTAAATAAACAAACAAAGTGATATAGTGTGACGAATGAAACAACTTGGGAGGAAACACTTTATGAAGAGCAAAAGACTCTGAAATCTCAAAATTGACATATCCCAGCAAGCAATTTTGTGTTTAATAGACGTCTAATAGACATTTAAGCATAGACAGCTTGGCTAAAACAAGACTAAACTTATCTTAAAATCTAATAGACATCTACGAATAGCCCAAAAACTAGACTAGTCATTAAATAGACAGATTAGACAGACTTTATGTGTGTAGTCATTCGTTTCTGTTTATTTGACGACCAGTCTAGTTTTGGCCTATTCTTAGACGTCTAGTAGGTTTTCACTGACAGCCCAAATTTAGCCTTGCTTTAGCCAAGACGAGAATGTTCAGACGTTTATAAGACATCTATTAGACATCATTTAAAAACAAAAAATGCTTGCTGGGATATGTCAGAGTTGGTCTCTAACGTTACAGTAAAGCTTTTTCCAGCTGGTTTAGCTGTTATAAAGAGTATCTTAATCCACATAAAGCAGTTATGGTAAGCAAGCGACTATTTCGTAACTTCGTGGTTTGTAGAGAAATATTCAGTCCTATTTTAAGACTCGGAGTGACCGCTGAACATTGTGAAATACTGCAGCGGAGAGTTTAACTCGAGCTCTGCACTGATTCTGTGGCGACGCCTCGCAAGCGCCAATGAATATAAATCACGCTAACGTTGCCGTGCTGTAGATTATATTAGATATTTACGATGGCATCCAAGATTACATAAGTGACATCTGCGCGATAATAACAACAAACCTTTTGTCGCTCAGACCTCTCCATGAAAACACGACGGTGTACTGTTGCCAAGGAAACTTGATCTCGCGAGGTGTTCACCGGAAATGCGCAAATATCAGTTGTTTAGGCGACTTTTTAATCCTCTGGTATCGGTGGCGTATTTTGATTAAATGTTTGTAGACAATTTAGATATTTACCGTGATATCCAGTATTAAACAAGGGACATGTGCGCAACAATAATAAAAACTTTTGTTGCTCAGACTTGATCTCGAGAGATGTTTACCGGAAGTGCGTTAATGTCGGATGTTTTTTATGCAAGTGTGAAAAGAAAACAATGAAAAAGAATATACTAACAGTACATACGTCCACATAAAAATGGTATAAACATATAGTTTCCAGAGGTAGAAAGATAACACTATTTATTAAGATAAGACTGATAATTAATAAAATTACAAAGTAGTACCATATTGTTAAATCTCTCATAAAATGCTCACAATTTGGCTTAGCTTTAGCCCATTTCTTTATATGAATATGATATATTACTGAAATCTGATTATTAGTAAAATTATTGTGTAATAAAATATAATGCAATTATGACAAAACAAGTGTGCACTAAAAAGGTGTCAGATTCTTTCACGCCATAAAAAGTTTTCTGTATCCACTTTGAACCATTAAAACAACTATTTTACTAGGTAAATTCTGTGCACAACTTATACATTTATAACTTATAACAATATAATATAAATATTTTTTTTTTACATTGTTGCTTATGAACAATGTATTTGTTAGTGAACATACGTTCTTCCACTCAGTGTTTACATGTCACTTTGTAACACACAAGACGACTTTTTAATTCTCCTATCATGTTTCAATGAAATAATGTCCTAATTTTAGTTATGCTTTTGTTTAATATTTTGTATTTTATGGTTCTTATATTTCTATAGTAGTTATACAACCAATACATTTAACCAATTTGTTTTAGGAATACAAGCTACCCAAAAAAGAAATTTACAAAACAAACTGGCATGCTTTAGTTTTTAAGAATCTTTCTTTTAAGACATTCGTGCCAAGTGGTGGTTTGTGTTGTTGGCCTCTGTAGAGCAGCTTTATCGACACCAACTCAAGCTAAAGGTGACAGTGAATCACATCCTTTAACAGACATTCATATTAAACGGAAATGAATCATAACTGAAAAAACTTTAACTAAATCAGTATTCAGCTTATCTGAATGTGCTTGATGTGTTGAACTTGTTTCACAATGCTGAAACGTTATATCTCATTTCATTATCTCCTATTCATCCCTGTAAATCTGCTTTGACAACCTGAAAGGCTTAAGCACTATTGACTTAAAGGTCACTTGACTAACCATTTTCTGCTGAGATTTAACATAAAATGGCAAATCTCACTTACTAAATAATGTTTTAGTGGTTATACTCATTTACCTTTATGGTGTCACTTTATTTTGATGGTCCCTTTAATGCATTTTGTTGAATTAAAGTTACATTGCATTTACATGCCAACTAATTCACATTAGAATAAAAGTAGACTGTTAGGGGTTAGGATGAGAGTAAGTTGACATGAACTTGCAAAGTTTATTATAGTCAGTTAAATGTTTGTTGAAGAGCAGTATCAACAGATATTAAGCAGACAGTCTACTAATACTCAGATGAGAATTAATTGGCATGTAGTTTCAATGCAACTGCGACCGTCAAAATAAAATGTTAACCCTTTATCTTCATGCTTGTTTTTTTTTTTTTTTTTTTAATTGTGGCACTAACATGAAAAGAGCTTGGCTGAGAGGTACAGACAGTCTCTTTTGGTTTTGAAGCTGAGATTCATGATTTGAGTCACAGGTTTAAAAAAAAAAATCTAGACATTTGTTGGTTTCAGAAAACATAAAACTATACACCAATGATAATAGGGGAACTCTTGAGCTCAAAACTCTTGCATCTTCAGTAATAAAGCCCGTGGTTAAAACAGGTTCAGAAACATTTTTTTTTCGACCAGGCCCCAGTTTGGGTAGTAATCAAAGGTGAACAAATTCGTAATGCAATAGTCCTAGGTGTAATGGAAAAGCTCTTGAGAACAGGATGTGGTTTTTAGCAACTTTATTTTGCTTGTTGAGCTGTTTACTTTAGCATACGACTTTTCCAACAACCACCCAAATCGTTTTAGCAAACTAAAAGTCATTCTGTGTAAGTGTATAGACAGATTAAGTCAAAATAATGAACCCCCTGTACACTGTAAAACCCAACAGTCAATTTCATCAAATGAGTGTTGAAAGTTAATTCTACTTATTTGAAAAGAGTTTTGAACTCTGTGTTGTAGGTAATGAGTTATTTAATTCCTCATTACTTCAACTTAAATGGACTAAGTTCACAGTACTCATATGGATTAGTTTCTTTTAACTTAAATGGTTTGTTGCAATCGGTTTCCTCAAACGATTTGAGTGGACTTATTGGGTTTTACAGTATTCAGTTGGTTTGAGTTCTCTTCATTTATCGGGTTTTACTGTGCTCAAATTGCTTCGTTTACTCAAACGGATTAAGTTCACAGTACTCATAGATTAGTTTTTTAACTAAATAGTTTGTTGCAATCGGTTTCCTCAAACGATTTGAGTTACCTTAACTTTTTGGGTTTAACAGTGTATATGTTAAACAGAAAGAAATATTTTTACATATTTATAAACAATAATTTTAACAACAAATTTCTAATAACTGATTTATTTTATTATTTTATTCACTTTGATGACATAATACTACAAAATATTTTTTTAGACATTAGCATTCAGCTTAAGGTGACATTTAAAAGCTTAATTAGGCTAATTAGGTTAACTGGGCAAGTCATTGTAAAACAGTGGTTTGTTCTGTAGAAACAAAAAATTGCTTAAAAGGGCTAATAACATTACCTTAAAATGGATTTCAAACAATTAAAAACTGCTTTCATTCTAGCCAAAAACGATCAAATTAGACTTTCTCCAGAAGAAAAAAAATTATAGCAATTGCTGTGAAAGATTTCTTGCTCTGTTAAACATCATTTGGGAAATATTTGAAAACGAAAATTCACAGGAGGACTAATAATTTTGACTTATGAATAAATAAAGATTCTTCAGAGTTAAAATTGCAAAATAACTCTATAGATCAGGGGTTCCCAAACATTTTCGTATGAAGGGCCAAAAACCAAATATCATTGAGAGTCGAGGGCCGAAGGTAAATATACCAAACTATTTTACACTAAAGTTTCCATGGGTAATTTTCTAATTAATTTCAGAATATTCATAAATAAATTGAAAACATGACATGATAAAATCATACGTAATCACATTTATCACACAGTGGAGTTCAATACTTTATAAACTAGTCAAGCAGAATCTGTCTTTGCCATGATTTGCTTACCAAAGTCTATGCATTGTCCTCTATGCGTTGGGTGACAGTATGTAGATTTTAAACTAAATCTGATTAATTTACACCATTCAAATGAACCTTTAATTCCAGTTAGCTTTTTGTATCTTATTAATAATCTAACAAATAAAAGGTTACATAAAATTTGAAAGTATAATCTCTAAACGGTCTCCATCATTCTCCCTTTCTTCTCAAATGGGATGGCCAAATCAAAGGTTGTCATAGACCAACTTTGGTCCGTGGGCCCTAGTTTGGGCATGCCTGCTGTAGATTACATTTTTATTAGTTCATGACAAAAGATTTCAACAAACATCTGAGATTCAGCAATACAAAAAGTCAGTGATAATTTCGTACATTTATTAATAACACTTTTACAAGCTTTTGCCTGATTATTATGGATTAATTGCTTTAGCTACAGTAACAAGTGGTTGTAACACTAATTCAATATTATACATAAATCATTAAAGGATGCAAAATAAAGATGTGCAAGTGGATCTCTACAGTGCGCCTGTAAAAGCTTGAAAATGTCACAGTCCTGAAGTGCACGTTCTTGCGTTTCTCATCATCACCCACAGCGGTTTTGATACTTTCCTCTTTCTGCTGATTTGATCTTGCAGACTACACAGATGGAGAGATTCTGCAAGAGCTTTCATCTCGTTTTCCACTATACAGCCTATAAATAAATCAACACCAAGAAGAGGAACTGCAAAGGTAAATTTGGATTTTGTTATAAGGCTGTTAAAGTAGCTCAAGGTGACGTGTCTGACCCGACCCTAGATCTGCTCTTCTTTTAAAGTGAACTCCAGTCCAGCCCTTCAAACGTTCCTCTTGGTGTTAATGAGCAGATCTCTGTTGAATTCAGCCTCCAGATTCCCAGCTCCACCCTTTCCTCCGGGAGGATCCGTTATCAGAGTGAGTTTGTTAAACACTCCACGGCCAAAGTAGTCAGCGATGACTGAGAAGCCGTCATTAGAGCATCTCAGCTAGGGGAGAGAGAAATAAGCACATCATTTCATTTGCAATATTGTTTTTATTATTGTGTAATTTAGTTAACATGGGTGCTAATTTAAAAGGACAGATTTAATTACTGCATTTGCCAGCGCAAAACCTTTTTTGACTTGCGTGCAGGTAAACAGTAATCAAAACACGTGGACTAGGGTTGGGCGATGTCGATGCATCGTAGCAACATACAATGTCTAATGTGAAATATTACAATGGATGATAGCATCACCATTGTAGGTGGCGTTGAATTAATTATTTATGAATAATTAATTAATTTCTAAAGAATTAATTATTTGTAGCCTACCGTTTCAACTACCTGACCCGCATGGTCTTTGTTTTACCCATAACCAAATCATAAATAAATAAGGATAAGTTACACACAAATGACCACCTGTCAATCACTTTTTCTGCGGGACTCTGGCATGAATAGGCAGAGTGATCTGTGTCGTTATAATGGCGTCGACAAACTTGGTTGGTAAAAAGGTGCACAACCAACCAAGAGTATCTGAGGTTTTCACTAAAATTACAAAAGTACAAGTGTGAAAGCGAACGATTGAAGCAGTGTACTGACGCTGTGACACGTTACCTGATAGATTCAAAAGGCCAAAGAGTCGTTAAATAGAGACAAGATTAAATAAATATCATGTTTAACAACTATAGTGAGATGAAATCCAGCGGTACATCCTTGACAAACTGTCCAACGTGCACTGCTGTCTGGGGTTTTGTGCTCAAAGCATACCCCATACTGACTACCAGGAGCTCAGACGCATGCTTATACTGCTGAACCGCATGCCAGAGTGTGTGTGTTAGCGTGTGTGTTTGTGTGGTCACTTGATGTGCATTTTTAGCTGTATAGTGTGGTTGGAGAGCTGTTCAGAAATGCTAGGTAAAATACAGTGTGGATATGGATTTCATTCTAAAATGCCATTTTAAAACTAGGACTTATTAGTGTAAACGGGGGCCTAAGTGTGTGTTTTTCCGCGAGCGGGTTGCTGCAGTGATGGGGTTGGAGGATTGTGATGCCGGCTCAGCTTCGTGATGTCTATCCGCCATCGGCGATGTATGATGGCATCGTCTATCGACCCAACCCTAATGTGGACAGTAATTTTTGTGACTGAACTTTTTATATTTACAAGACAAAATTATTAACCCAACTGTAAAATTGTAATTATTTTTTCCAAGTGATTTTAAACAAAGCAAGGAAAAATGTTCACAGTATTTCTCATTATATTTTCTAATGGAGAAAGTAGCAATACAAAAAAGTAAAAAAACATTTTTTTTTAAATGAACTAAAAGAAATGAGGTATTAGAAAAATTGTAATTGATTTTTCACAGGAGGAATGATAATTTTGTCTTCAGAATTGTGCCTTTATAAACATTTCCCTTCAAGGTACACAATATATAACAGGAAAGTATTTTAACCTAAAGTAAATTCCATGTGATAAGAGTAGTAAATTTCCTGATATTTGCACCATTATAAAATGTCCAAAAAGTATGTCTTAACCACTGATCTATATAGACTGTTCTATTATAGATCAGTGGTTTCAACACATTTTGCACCTATGTACTTATTATACTACTACCATAAGATGCTATTTATGACAAAATATATGCTGCTTTTAGTGGATTTTATTGGTTATTATGAATCTACTACATCTGTGGTAATTGTGATATGTTTATGATTTCAGATTAAAGTTTTCATGCATTTTGGTCATTCATTCAAATGACGACAATGGGCGCTGGAAAATTAATTTATGAAATAATATACTTTTCCTCTCCATGAATACTACATGTCCTACATACCCATGGCCTCATCTGAACTGTTGTTAGCATTGGTTTACATTTGCCTAAGAAAGAATTGCCAACTAGCATGAGTATTTTGTGAATCTGTGTGAACTGTTATCATTCAAAAACACAAAGAAAAAAACTTTCCTATTTTTATAGGTACTTAAAATTTTTATAGCTTATTTACTGTTGTAAGTGTTAGTTCACTCTAAAATGAAAATGATCAAATGCATTCTGCCTTATGTGGCTTTAAACCTTTTTTTCTGTTGACTTCCAGAGCAGGAAAAACATTTTACAATGGAAGTCAATGGGCGCAGACTGGAAAGGCATCTGCCATATAAATTATATAGTAATTATACTATACACAGTAATAGGTGGTTCATTCCTCAGTGGCGACCCCTAATAAATCAATTGAGTGAGCCAATGGGTGCCAGCAACCAGCATCCTTTAAAATATCTTCTCTTGTCTTTTGTGTGAAATAAAACAAACAAGTAAACAATGGCTAAATAATAACAGAATTTTCAGTTTTGGGTGAACTATCCCTTTAAGTTGTTTATTGTTATTAGAAACACGCAGAGATATTTGCACTCCAAACATGATAGTAATATCTAACCAATTTCCACTTATTTGTAAATCTGGCCCAAACTCTATTGAAATAGCACAAATAAGTCACCTGTCTGTGGAAATGGTCGTGCAGATCTCGTTTCTGATCCTGCGCACGCAACATGTCCATGACCTTCCTGTTCTCAGGGGTGCAGGTGGGACACTCAGCCTCACTTTCGGCGAAGCTCTCTAAGCAGTGCTGATGGAAAGAGTGGCCACACAGGAAGTGCACAGACGGCAGCTCGAGCGGGCTGTTGCACATGCTGCACTTGGTCTTTTGAAAGATCTTTGCACTAGAAGAACAATGCACATTTTACTATGCTTTCACAGTGCACTGTGATTTTTGATCCTGATTGTTTGACAATCCTCAGTTTGCTTACCAAGTTTTGAGTTCTTGTATCTCAGCCCGTAAATGTGCCGTCTCTTCTCTGTACTGCCGAATCTTTCTTTCGTCTTCCTCAATCTGCTGGGTCTCCCTCTCCAGTTTATTAATCAGATAGTCTTTGATGACCGATAAGGATGCTGTGGAATTATGGGCCAAAGTCTGCACCACTGCAATACACACAATCGAATATGGTCTAAATTGTGCTGAAGCATATACAGAAAACACAATTATGTGATCAAAAGTTCATCTGCTGGTATTTAATAATGTAATACACATATCATGATAATGAACATGCACAATATTGATATTGTGGGCACTTCAAAATACAGTGAATATATATTTTTTATTATTTCAACATCTAGAGTGCGTTTGAAGAATATTCAGATTGTTGGCTCATTTGTATTGTTGTATTTAGCGCTTTGGTTTGTGAGAAAAGCACCTCATTAATAAAATGTATTATTTTTAATAGTAGTAGTAGTAGTTGTTTAAAGACGTAATAAGTGATATATTTTCAAACATTAACATTTTAACGTGTTAATCTGGTCTACGACTATTTATAGGACATTTGTTTGTTAACTCTGTACAGTACTGCTCCATTTGTTAACATCAGTTAACTAAAGTTAAAGGGATGAAAACTACAACTGCATTTATTATTCTTAGGTGATATTAATTTCTTAATGCCTAATAATGCATTAAAAAGTACTTGTATTTGTTATTAACTCCATTTAATAAACAATTCAGTTCTTATAGCTACTTTTAATGCATTATTTGAGGTTTACTAAGGAGACTGTGCTGTATTAGGCCTGTCATGATATCTATTTTTTGTTGAATGATATATTGCACCAAAATATATTATGATAAACGATATTATTATCATTTTAAGACTATTTTATGCCACTCATTATACAATGCCAGAATGACAATATAGTAGCATCACAATACAGGTACACTCTTGCAAAGAACACATCATATTTTATTCCTAAGAATATTTTATTTAATCATAGTCATTTGAACAATTTAATAATTAGGCATGTGGGAATCAGAATGTGAATGTGTATCCTGAATAAAAATAATGTGAACAAAAAAGTGCACGACAAAAAGTAACAGAGGCTTCGATATCTGCTACCAGATCTATTTTCAGTTGTCAGACACCCACATGAAAATATACTCAAGTGACTATAGTGTTTTTTTAACCACACTGACAATAGAGATAGAGATGTTGCACGATCAGCTAAAATGTTGCTAGAATAGTTTATGTATGAACGATCTATATTGCATCACCAATAATGATTGTCCATGTGTTGTGCGATAAGTCCATATATTGATTATTGTGACAGGCCTAAATGAGACTTTATTGTAAAGCGTTACCTTCTGTATTATATCAGTTTTTTGCAATTTAATTAGTTGAAAACATTTGTTTACTCTAAACAATATATATATATATATATATATATATATATATATATATATATATATATATATATATATATATATATATATATATATATATATATATATATATATATATATATATACATACAGTTGAAGTCAGAATTATTAGCCCCCCTTTTAATTTTTTATTCTTTTTTTGAAATATTTCCCAAATGATTAAGAAAGCAAGGAAATTATCACAGTATGTCTGATAATCTTTTTTTCTTCTGGAAAAAGTCTTATTTGTTTTATTTTGGCAAGAATAAATTACAATACTCAAAGCCTTCCAGAGTTTGCCGCCAGATGAAGTGACATCACTTGGAGCAAGTCACGTGTTTTTATTATCAGTGCCCTAAAGATTATGCTTTCTCATAACCGTTGTAATTGAGTTAAACCATAATTTCTACTTTTTTAAATCTGAGATGGCCAATAATACAGAAATAAACATTTGCACAAAACGTCTTTAACTTGGGAGAGTGTTAACACAAAAAAAATGTGAAACTTCATTACTTCATGATAATTGAAGCTGAATGTATGATTCAGGACGCAAGGATGGTCAAAAATGGGTATCGTAGAAATTTTTGTTAATATTTTCAAGGAACAAAATGTCCCTAAATACACTTACCAACATTATTTATAGAGGGAACTTGAGATAATTAATTAAACAAAAATAATAGGAGGTTTATTATAAAATTCTATAGTTACATTTAACATATTTTTGACAAAATAAAAAAAACATACAAATGTATATTACTAAACAACATTACTATGAACAGAAAGACATACAAAAATGTATGACTAATATATACAGTTAAAGTCAGAATTATTAGCCCCGCTTTTAATTTTTTGTCTTTTTTAAATATTTCCCAAATGATGTTTAACAGAGCAAGGAAATTTTCACAGTATGTCTGATAATATTTTTTCTTCTAGAGAAAGTCTTATTTGTTTAATTTTGGCTAGAATAAAAGCAGTTTGAATTTTTTAAACACCATTTTAAGGACAAAATTATTAGCCCCTTTAAGCTATATTTTTTTCGATAGTCTACAGAACAAACCATCGTTATACTATAACTTGCCCAATTACTCTAACCTGCCTAGTTAACCTAATTAACCTAGTTAAGCCTTCAAATGTCACTTTAAGCTGTATAGAAGTGTCTTGAAAAATATCTAGTAAAATATTATTTTATATGTCATCATGGCAAAGATAAAATAAATCAGTTATCAGAAATGAGTTATTAAAACTATTATGTTTATAAATGTGTTAAAAAAAATTTCTTTCCATTAAACAGAAATTGGGGAAAAAATAAACAGGAGAACTATGATTCATTCAACTGTATGTACATACATACAATAAAGTTATTATACCTGGTAAAGTAATCTTTTTCGCAGCTTATTAATACTGTGATAAAACTTCAGCGATAAATCACAACAGGACAATCTGGTACCGGCAGAAGCCTAAATTCATCCAGAGGTTAAGAAAATTCAGCAGCATGACCATAAAACAAAAGGCGTTAAAAGTAACACTTAAGTTTAGATGTATATAAAAAAAAATAATAATAAAAAAAACACCAGCCATGTCACTAACTTCTTTAGCCGCTGTCTAAACTTTTACTCACCCAGAAGTGGAGGCATCAGGTTATTGTCATCGATGTGCTTCAGGACTTCACTAATGTAGGACTTGCAGTTTTCTTCTTTGCGTGCGAAATAGCCCAGCGCCTGCTCCCACAAACACACTTCGCTGTCTCCATAGCGCTTACAGGCCTCCACCACTTTCCCATACTCCTCATTCTGCATGTGGTAATGCATAATCTGCTGGTACCTGTGGAAAACAGCCAGTTCTAGCACTTTTAACCTTATGCTGTTATATTAAAGCTGAGCAAGTTTAGAGTGCTACTACTCTTAAGTATTTTGCATCATCAGTGTGAGTGCAGCTGTTTGTAACTTGACTAAATGTGTGTTACTTTTAGTCATTTTAGCTCATGCTGCTTGGTATTGGAAACTAGTTTTTGTTTCACAATGTTATTTATGGAAAATACTGCATTTTGATGTTGTAGAAGTCATGCAGGGTACATTTAAAAGACTTTCGACATAGTTGAGATCGCCACTGATACAAAATGATAATGTTCACTCACAGTTTGCCTTTTTCATACAAATACAGCACTCCCTCTTTGAAGTTGTGCATCTGGCAGAGCACGAGGGCCTTGTCAAACACAGTGTTGTCGCTCCTCAGAAGGGAAAGTGCTGCCTCCTGCAGGACCTTTTTCTTCTGTCAGACAAACACAGAGAGATAGATGGGTTTACTATAGGCATATAATTTAGAAAAAACTGAATTAAATCACAAAAGAATAAAAAAATCTGCAGTTACATTTGCAATCTATAATAACATAACAGAACAGATGTGTGTAATATGTATAAGCTTTTACCCCTGGGTCCTCCTCATGTGCCCAGTCCTGCAGTCTCAGCTCCAGCAGAGTGTCATAAACTCCTTCGGGAGAGAACGGGTCCACCTCGATCATGTGCTCCAGAAACAATCGCAGCTCTCGCGGGTTATTGGCAAACACTGGGATGAACTCCTCTGAATTGGCCTGTGAAAAACAAAAATAAGTAAATGTCTCATTATCCATCTTAAATTGATAGTTCACACACAACAAATTTAATCGTCGTCATTTAATCACCCTTCACCTGTTCAAATTCAAAACCTATTCGAGTTTCTTATTTACACAAAAGAAGATATTTTTAAAATGCTGGTTGCTGGCACCCATTGACTTCCATTGTATTGTTTTTTTTTCCAACAATGGAAGTCAATGGGATCCAGCAACCAGCATTCTTCAAAATATCTTGTTTTTTAAAAGTTTTAAACCATGAATAAACGATAAGATCATTTTCACTTTTGAAATATTGGCTCAACGCATTCTTCAAAATATCTTCTTTTTTATTAAAAGTTTAAAACCATGAATAAACGATAAGATCATTTTCACTTTTGAAATATTGAGAGAACTATTTCAACCAATATGAAAATACCAGCTTATTTGAAAGCTTTAATGCAAATATAAATGGATCACCTTGTTTTCTGCAGGCCTGTCAAGACTGTCCCGGTCGGTGGAGTCTTTGCTGGGGTGATAGTCGGTGCAGAGTCGCTTTAAGAGGATGGTGGAGCTCTCGGGAACATGGTGCATTAGAGTTTTACCATAACGCTTCATATTACTCTCGGCTTGATCAAATGGCAACCTTCCGATGTAGCGCAAAGCCTCTTGATAATTCTGATTGGGGGTGGACAGAATGAACAGGTATTGGCTTACAGGGACTCATTGAAAAGCATTAGTTACGCAACATAACCACACAAAAAAATATGCTATTCACCTTCAAATCCTCTAGCTGGATCTTCAGATACCATTCATGGTGCATGTGTCTCTCTGCCAGAAACACGGCGTGACTGTGATAACCGGCTTGACGTAACACTTTGATGGCAATTTCAACATCAAAATGCACCTCGCTTTCATTGCTCTACATTTAAAATAAGGGAGACAAAGTATGATTGGCATTACTAGTTGTGAGGGTGTCATTCAAAAAGTTTAAATGCACGTTTAAAAGAGAGTTTTGACATTAACATAAACAATTGGAAAACATCATAGAACTTGTAAAGGTTTTAATAGATTTATGTTACCCTAGACCAGTGTTTCCCAATCCTGTTCCTGGAGGCACACCAACAGTACATATTTTGGAAGTCTCCCTTATCAGACGCATTTATTTCAGGTTTTGGAGTCTCTTCTAATGTTCTAATTAGTTGATTCAGGTGTGTTTGATTAGGAAGAGGTTGTAAATGTGTACAGTTGGTGTGTCTTCAGGTACAGGGTTGGGAAACACTGCCCTAGACCACAAAACCAAATGTTGCACAGGTGTATTTTTGGCTATTGTATGGGTCATAATGATCGATCTTTTTTATTTTTGTTTATGTAAAGCTCATCTTCTATGAATATATTTTCTAAATTTTCTACTGTAACTATAACAAAACTCAATTTTTGATTAGTCATATGCATTGCAGATAGCTTATTTGGACCCTTTAAAGGCTATTTTCTCTGTTTTTACATGTTTTGAAACCTCAGAAATTTTTTAAAGGGTTGAAAATAGATTTTTAAATAGTCTCATCCCAAATATTGTTCAATCCTAACAAACCATACATCAATGGAAAACTTGTTTATTCAGTTTTCAGATAACATTTAAATCTCAATAAACAAAACAAATTGTATGATTGGTTTTGTGGAACAATGTCCCATTTTAGAAATTGTACTCATTTAAGTAAAAAAAATTGCCTGTTTTTTTGCCTTCTATTGGTGCCATGTTAAAATCAATAAATCCTACACACTACAAACTGTAAATGTATTTGTTTTATTGCTTAAGTTGCATGATGTGCATTTTTTTATTCGGAGTTTGACGTAATCGCAACTGAAAAACGAAGAGAGGGCAGGACATTAAGCAGCTCCTCCCCTTTTAAAAAGCAGCCAATAGCATTTTGTTTTATCCCAGCTCTACCAGTGAGAGTGGTTGAGCTCAAGCGCATCAAATGAAAAGCAAATGTGAAGTGTCTTAAAGGGGGCGGGGCATGTCAGATACCAGAGAGCATTTGATTGGTCATGATTTGATAAGCAACTGAAAGTTAAGGGGACGTGAGAAAAAAATACGCTGATAGATTTAGGCGGAAGTCACAAACTACAAGCTTTACATGTTTATATCGGTTTTATATCTTCTAAACGCATATTTTGTCATTGTTTTATACCACACTCGCTTATAGATATCCTTGAAGACTAACATACTTATACTAACATCTAAAAAACATTATTTTAATTCCACTGGACCTTTAAGATGTGATGGTTTGTAATGTTTTTAATGGTATTTGTAGTGGAAACTATGAGAACTTCTGTGATGGTTTTTGTTTTTTCTCAGCAGACCTTTATGAACTCCTCCAGCTTGGAGCTGTCCTTCAGTTTGGTGTAGCAGTTGAGCAGTAGTGTAGTGTGGTCAGCGTTGGCCAGTGACTGCCTGTGAAGGGCCTGCAGGTATGCGGTCAGGTTGTGTATTCTCTGTGCATCCAAAAATTTGCGGATTACATAGGATGGTTCGAGCTTCCCAATGGTGCTGAGAAACAGAAAGTTCATTTGATGCTTAATTTAAGAAACTTTTTTTTATATTTATGGATTTTAATAAAGTGAGCAGATATTTGAACTGAACAGCTACCGGATGTACTGTTGAATAGCTCCATCATGATCTCCTTTGACGTAGAGATGGTCTCCATATTGCCTAAATATCTCAGACAGCCCATCATTGTCCAGGTGTTGACTTTTGGCCAAGTTAATGGCCATCACAAATAGGTTCTTCTTAAACAGCATCTAAATAACACATTTACACATTATTTAACACATAATTTAATGATGTTTATCTTATCCAAAAACATATTTATCATAAAGCATTAAGTAATAATTATTTTATTTTTGAATCTGTTTTTAAATAAGGGCTAGCCGTTAAATAAAAGTAAAGAAAGAAATATTTGACAAATAATCAATTAATATTCTTTAAAGACATTTACATTTCAGTGCCATCTAGTGTTGTAATCCAGTTGCACTTTCATGTATTACATTTAATAATAAACTGTACAAAATGTATTTTATAAAATAAATATTCCAAAAGTTTGGGAACAGTTAATATGTATTTGTTTAAGAAAACATAATTATAGCCCAACATTGTTACAAAAAAAATAAATAAATAAAAAATTCAAATGTCTACTCAAGGAATCCACAAATGTAATAATCATTTATAATCAAATTTAATTATTAAATTTATTAAAGTCAGAATTATTAGCCCCCCTGAATTATTAGCCCCCCTGTTTATGTTTTCCCCCAATTTCTGTTTAACGGAGAGAAGATTTTTTCAACACATTTCTAAACATAATAGTTTCAATAACTAATTTCTAATAACTGATTAATTTTATCTTTGCCATGATGACAGTAAAAAATATTTTACTAGATATATTTTAAGACACTTCTATACAGCTTAAAGTGACATTTAAAGGCTTAACTAGGTTAATTAGGTTAACTAGGCAGGTTAGGATAATTAGGCAAGCTATTGTAGAACGATGGTTTGTTCTGTAGACTAATCGAAAACAAAATAACCTTAAAAGGGGCTAATAATTTTGACTTTAAAATGTATTTTAAACATTTAAAAACTGCTTTTATTCTAGCCGAAATAAAACAAACAACACTTTTTTTCAGAAGAAAAAATATCAGACTGTGAAAAATTTCTTGCTCTGTTAAACATAATTTGGGAAATATTTAAAAAAAGAAAACAAAAATTCAAAGGGGGGCTAATAATTCTTACTTCAACTGTGTGTGTGTGTGTGTGTGTGTGTGTGTGTGTGTGTGTGTGTGTGTGTGTGTGTGTGTGTGTGTGTGTGTGTGTGTGTGTGTGTGTGTGTGTGTGTGTGTGTGTGTGTGTGTGTGTTTGTGTGTGTGTGTGTGTGTGTGTGTGTGTGTGTGTGTGTGTGTGTGTGTGTGTATATACTTAAGTGAATTAAGTGATATTGATAATAAATGTTTGTTGACATTAGAATGATTTCTGAAAGATCATTTGACACTGAAGGCTAGAGTGATGGCTGCAAAAAATGTTAGCACTGCCATCACAGGAATAAAAACATTTTGAACTGTGCTGTAGTGTTTTTGTAATGAATGCAAACCCCTTACTAACCTCCAGCTTGGTCTGTGTGTCTTTTTCCTGCAGCATATACACCGTCCGGTCACTCGTTAGGACATAGAAAGACCCCCATTCAGCCAGAACGTCAATGACGTCATCAAACACTGCACTGTAAGCGATGAACTTGTTGTCTAAATCGTAAATGGTCAGGATGTGCTTTTCTGTAGGGGACGTCTGTCTGCTGCCATAATCAGATCTGTGCAGATCAAGTATAAAAAATGTGAATGAGTAGTGTGTATTAAAGAAAAAAGTTTTAAAAAAAAATAGCAAACATGAGCACAGATTGGGTGAAATTGTAAGTACACAACTGTATTAGACATTTTCAATGAAACAAATTAGTGGTGAGCTGGAGAAATGTAGCTTTTCTGATTATATACAAATGTTATTCTAATACAGCTTAAGTCTATTATAGTACTGATCTTATTTTGTCTATATCATTTTTAATAATTATTATTATTCTATTATATATTGTTATTGTTTTCAATTTCTACTAATACTTGGATCACATTATAAGGTACCACATGTATGCAAGTAAATTCTGAAAAAACAAACAAACATTAAAGCAGTCAGTGTATATATATATATATATATATATATATATATATATATATATATATATATATATATATATATATATATATATATATATATATATATATATATATAAAAAAGTCTCACTTGCTGGGTGACTTGTTACTGTGTGTGAGCAGCAGTAGGTATCCTCTGTGCCAGTGTGTCAGAAGCTTGTGCCCATCAAAAGCAAAGCAAGGTCCTCTCTCATCGGGCTGGTACAGATACACACAATCATCTCCAGCCACTATAAACTGTGAGTCTTGTGACGGGTCAGTGAGTGCAGAACAGCGGAGAGCACAGCCGTGTGTGTCCAATTCTACACGAGGATACTCTTTCACTGACAACGTGTAACACTGTCGACATAACAACAATCTTTGTTAGGGTGGCATTCTTTTATAGAATAGAATTTTTAATATCATTTTGAAAGAAACGTAAAACTCTTACAATGTTTGGCATAAAATACACAGACATAAATAGATGCAAAATTGCAAGTAAAAATAAAGGAGAGGTATTGCCGAGGGTATCCAATGGACAGGAGCCAATTATTCCACTTGTGCTCAAGTTACCACACTGTATGTCAGGACATTTACAGGTTTTTGTCCTCAAACAGTTACTGCGTGTAGGACAATTTTCTCACATTTTTTTTTTGCATTTGTTTCACTTTTGTAGGCTGTGTAATAACTAAAATTATTCAGCGTAGTGATATGGAACTGTAATGCCGTCAAGACCTACTACTGGAAGTACTTTAGCTGTGCATTTATCTGAAAAGAAGTGCACGCCTTAGAATGCTAATCAGCCAATAAGAATCAAGCATTCAACAGCCACTTAGTATAAAGGATAGCTAAGTATAACAATATTTATACAATAAAAGATTATATTAATGATATAAATAAATAATATAAATATCATATATATATATATATATATATATATATATATATATATATGGATGGATGGATGGATGGATGGATGGATGGATGGATGGATGGATGGATGGATGGATGGATGGATGGATGGATGGATATATATAACCATTTGTAAACATATTTAAAGATAGTTACAGTTTAATGCAGACTTTGAGTATGGTGTTGTGTGAATAGACCTGAGACATTGGTTTTATTTAGATTCACTGATTGGCATTACAGAAACAGAAAGGTGTAACATACCTGCACTTTTTCTAAGGTGGCAACAAACAGGTGTGTGACTTTGCCAGCCTGTCTGAAAGCCAGGCCTGTGATTGGACAGTTGCCCTCATGGAGGCTGAGTGTTTTGCTGTGTCGGTCTCTGGTGATGTCACCCTTCGTCAGCACAACACTGCCATCTGTAAAACCTGAGCATTCAACACAGATACTGAATTAGAATTGGTATTATGGTATGTAAAGTCCTCTTGACCATAAATTATTAGCATTGCCAAAACCCAGATTTTTTTTCTGAACTACACCATATGTCTATTAGGTCTGCCTGATAATGGAAAAATCTGACATTGCAATATTTAGTTTTGCTGAGATATATATTGTGATATGAATAGAATTTCACCAGATGACTTGAATAGAACTATTTGGAATTATTTCATTAATTTAGATCGACTGAGATGATCACGTCTTCTCTTATGCAGTGCATCTGCGTAAATGACAATAAATTACAAGCAAAAAATAAATAAATAAACAGTGCTTTATGGTTTTCTGGGGAGTCTAAAAGAATTCAAGAACAGAAATTTAACAAACAAATGTAAAATAACATGGACATCATTGTATGAATAATTTTAAAAAATTATACTTAATAATATCTTTATCATTTAATCTTTAATAAATAATCTATTGATGTGACTATTGCAGATACACACACATCGCAATATCTATGTTTAAATAATATATATAGTTCAGCCCTAATATCTGTCTGTCTATATCAGTTAACATTTTTAATGGTTTTTAAAAGTTCCCAGAATGTTTTCAAGGTTTATGTTTCGTTATCTTTAATATCTTTAATAAGTTGAACTTGTGAGTTCAACAAACTCCTACCTATAGCCATGAAATTAAGGTTTTCATGTACGCTGAGACAAGACACCTCAGTGGGTTTGTTTCCAGGAATGGCAGGGAAAATTCGGGTACACAGAGGACTGCCACTGTCCCTCTTATCGAGATTCCACACCTTCACCTGATGGACAAACGCATGCACTCTATCAAATGCATTTCTAAAGCGCACACACAGACATAGAGAGACATATTTATCAGGACATCAGTCATGAACTGTACTAGAGGATTGATGCCAGGTTCATCCTGCCCCACTGACACCAGGATATTGTGTTGTTTGAGCTGGTACAGGTGCGTCACCCGCAGCTTATATGCCTGGAAGCTGGATAGCTGAAGAGAGCGGGTCAAAAACCAGATTTGTCCATCCATATGTGCATCACAGAGTTAAAGAACGAATATCACAATCTCTGAATCTCTATATGATCTGCTAGTGGTGATATAGATAAATTTGGTTTTATAATCGCACATTTGGACACATTTCTCCTTAATGATTGTTTGGATGGACTTTCTCCTTAACGATCATTTCAGAAAAGTATTCTTTGCAAATTCTTAATAGGAAAATCATATTAGCAGCGAATGACTATCAAAGTTCAATACTGTTGTATTGTATGTTGTTTTGAAGTCGTACTTGCATGCGATTTCAGACCGAATATTCAAAGTAGCGTGGTAAATAACATAGGGACGTTGTCACTGAACGAATGTGCGAATATAACACCAACTTTACCTCAATCAAAGGATGACAAATTTATGGTAAAATGAATAAATAAAGGAAATACAGACATTTAGTCAAATGTAGTTTGCATTTCACAGACCAGGCTTGCAGCGGCCTGTTAAAACATGCATATTGTTCGACTATAGTTATGAAATACACTGGTTATTATTGTTTGACAATATCATCATTGCTAACTAGCCACAAGCATTATAAGGATATCTCCGACCACAATGTGTCCTCGGCCTGAATCACAGGCCGATATGCCCATCGGTAGCTGGAAGTTTTTCCCATTTTCGCTCGGATCCTTCACAGTTTCTTTATCGAAAAACACAAATCGTCTCCACTGTAAAAACGCTGCCATTTTCCGAGCAGTTCTTGTTTAGGAAAATCATGTGACTCGAATTACGGTCATGTGACTGGATGCAGGATATTGTTCTGTTTTTTTTTTTGTTTTTGACACTAAAAATAGGAAAAGATAATTAATTGGGAAACTTTACTTGCTTGAATTTGTGCTTTTAAAGGTTATTAATATGTCTCGAATAGGTAATAAAACCAAACGAATAGTTCATTTGAGTCCCCTAGCGGTTGGTGAACAAATCCGGTTCATCACTGAACTGTTGAACCGATCATAATGGGGGAAAGTGCATATTATAGTAAGAGCAGAAATGTTACAAGATATTTAACCACGTAATAAAGTACAGAAATTACAAGTAAAAAATAAATACAAAGAAGCAAAACTGGTGCGAATTTAAATAAATGCAAAATAAAAATGAACATTTAAATGTATGAAATAGATACAAATAAATACAAAACGTATTAAATATACGTATTAAACAAAATATTAATTAAATACAAATTCTATTGAATACTCATAAAACAATGACTTTAAAATTAAATAAATAATATTTATTATTACCTTGCATGAAGATAATCATACTTAGGAGTACGTGGCATCTGAAAATCAAAAGTTCCCCGGTATAATGCAACCAAAAGCAACCACTGAATGGCTGTTTTACATCGAATCTTTCAAGCAAACGAATCTTTATTATTATTATTATTATTATTATTATTATTATTATTATTATTATTATTATTATTGTTGTTGTTGTTGTTGTTGTTGTTGTTGTTGTTATATTTATTATTATTAACAATGCTTGAACAATAACAGAAAGGCATTCATACTTTTTTAAATTACACAGAAGACTGAGATAACAATCATTGTACATTCACAATCTTTCCATCTTCATTATTAGTAATAATACAACATAAATAAATAAATAAATAAATAAATAAATAAATAAATAAATAAATAAATAAATAAAATTACAAAACTGGCATACATTTGAGCCATCAATATTGAATTTTAACCTTAGAAATTCTTTAGCAGGATAAATATTCTTCATAATTTTAAAGTGCACTTCTTTACATTTAGGATTAATAGAATATGAAAGAAAATGTTTCCTAATATTCACATTTTTTCTTATCACGAGACACAATATAAGCTCTCTTAACAGGTCCTGGAAAACATCAGTGTTAGACAATCTCTCAAAATTTTGTTCGAGCATTTTCCATCAGTAAAATGAACAATTTGTGTCTTTAAATCGTCTTTTAATTGTTTTGGAAGTCAAGCGAAGATTCGCTGAAATAAATAACATCGCTTTCATTAATAAAACTACAAAATGTCGCACAGTCGTTTTGTTTCCACTTTTAACGTGGACCAATCAGATCCATGCTTACTTACACGACTGACCACTCGCGCGCGTTGCTTGGCACGTGGACCAATCAGTGTTTCCCATTCAAGGCTGAAGAGGTGGGACTTACGAGAACAGCGATCAGCGCTTCATTCGGCGAGCAGCGAGTTGCGTGGATCCAATGAGAGCACGCCGCGTTCCGGGCCCAATGTGTGTTAGAACAAGCCGGTGATTGCAAGAGCAAAATCAAGCAAGCGAGGTGGTGTGGTCACAGAGCACAGCTGCTAAATGCCATATTCCAGCTATCTGTAAGGCAGTAGTTATTAAGTATCAGCACAGAAAAGTTGTGGTCCATAATTAGAGCAGGGTAAGCGCTTCTAAATAGTGATATTCAGGGTGTCAAGAGGGATTTAACAGTCAACAGGAACCAATATAAAACTTGATCTGCTGAAGGTAAGTGCCATGCCATCACTTTCTTTGTTGGAGATGTTTAAGCTCATCTGGGTGTTCCATATGTTTATAGATGTGTCTTATCGGGGTATTAATGTACATATAGCATTTGTGTCGTTGTGTTTTTGAGGCTCTTTGGATAGAATAAGGTCTTGTGTTTTTAATGCACATGATCAAGTAGTGAAATGACAGTTTGGCATCCTCCATCAGGATGAGGCTCCCTCAGTCAAGCTTACGTCACACAGGCTGTTTACCTAGAAGTTTCCACTTTGCATTTGTTGATTCAGCATTGAAAATGGAGAATTGTGACTAAAAATTGGGATTATTTAACTTTTAAACGTATATTATGTGTTGTGCTGTATTATTAATCCAACTTTGCCCCCCCAAGTCTCTCTATTCTGCAGGAAAGTGATTCCCAGGGTTGTTTCTGGAGGCCCTTGAACACATTTTTGTTTGTGACACACATTTTAAGTTTGATTGTTGTCTGCTATAGAACTGATTGGTTGAATATGGATGTCTTATTATGAAAATCTAAAAAAAAAATACTATTGGAGGCCTCTGTTTTACATTAGAGAATCAAGATCCATGTGCTCTCAGGCTTTGTCTCAGAGTTGTGGGTGGGATCACATAATATCAGCGTGTACCTATCCACACCTGTCACTGGCCGATGTCTCCTCCTACACATCCATATATGGCACTCATGTGGTTCTTCAAATCAGGATTGTGATGCAATACTCTGAGTTTTACTGACAATCTTGGACATGATGATGATTTGAGGGAACTTCCTTTTTCATTGTACAAATCCTTCTTTTTTTTTTTTTTTTTTTTTTTTTTTGCAGGTCACAATGAGGGAAAAGCTGTCGTTATGGGTTATTTTTTGCCTATTAGTAGCGTTCCTGCCTTCTCAGACAGGTAAGCACTTCATAAAATGATAACAGCAGTGATTGAGTTTACTATGGTATATGCTGTTGAATTATTGATTCTGATTAGTTGATGAATGCTTGTTTGCTGATAACTTCAGAAAGTAATTCTGGACATTTGCACATTGCATTACAGTTTTGTTTCACCACATCGATTTCTTTCAAACAGCAATAGGAAATAATGTACATCCAAGATGTAACTTTATTTATGTTGTGACTACACCATTATCTCTAGTGTGCATTATTTTCTTATAATTTAACAAACCTTAATTCATGTTTTGTGTTTAATTTCCGGAATGTATAAAAATTGAGCTCTGACGGGGGTGTTTGTGTTGCAGAATCAGTCGCTGTGATGTCTGTGGACTTGGGCAGTGAATGGATGAAAGTCGCTATAGTGAAACCTGGTGTGCCAATGGAAATTGTATTAAACAAGTACGTACAGAAAGCAACTAAAATGAGGAGGCGTTGAGCATTTTAGACTTGAAATTATGTGCTATAAATTTCATACAGTATTTTGCTCTGCCTTGACGTTTAGCTTCTGTTTTGTGCAGAGAGTCCCGGCGGAAAACTCCAGTCGCTGTGTGTTTAAAAGAAAACGAGAGGCTTTTTGGAGACGGCGCTTTAGGAGTGGTATGACATTGTACACCTATAATACCTTCTTGAAAAGTCAACATGAAATGGCTGTTTTAATGACATTGACGAAATGTCAAATATTTCCAAAAGAAAACAATTTAGGTTGGCACTTGAATATTTAAATCAGGAATTTATATTGGACAAGGCTGAATATAGTATGGAATAAATTAAATTCTAACATTATGAGGTTTGTTTAACATTTTATTAAATAATTTCTTAAAGTTAAATAAACTGTTTAAATATGTATTTATTTAAATGGAATTATTTAAATGGAATTTATTATTTTTTTTTTATAAAAGAAACTATTTAATTGTATACATTTTTTATTTTAATTAAGCTCACGTTTTTTTGTTGTTGAAGATTAATATTGTAAACGTGCATGTTTGCACTTTCAGAATTTTAAGCAAAATAGTTCTAGTGTCATGGCACAATCTTTAATGTACTGATTTATTACTGTATTTTTGACTAATGTTAGAAATTGTTAGATTTTTTCATTATTTAACTTTTTTTTGAAGAAGAAGCATGGTCCGTCAGAATGAATTTTCTCATGTATAGAAAGATATGTTTATTTATTTTTTTATGAATTATTTTGTAACATTTATTCACATCTTTGTCACTTAATTTCATGCATTTTTGCTGATCGGGAATTTAAAAATAAACACTGACCTCAAACTTTTGAACAACAGCATAATAATTCAAAATAAGACCCTATTCCTGGCATGCCAAAGTAAATGGTCCATTTTGTTTTCATGTTTACTTAAAAATAAAATAGAGACATGAAAAACACATCTTCAGATTTTCTGGTGATCTGACTCTAACATGCTTTATCGTGACAGGCTGTGAAGAATCCTAAAGTGGTTTACAGATTCCTCCAGAGCATTTTGGGAAAGACTGCAGACAACCCACAGGTGGCAGAATATCAGAAACACTTCCCTGAGCACCAGCTGCAGAGAGATGAGAAAAGAGGAACCGTGTATTTCAAGTTCTCTGAGTAAGTAATGCAGCTTTTGCAGGTGCGTTAGTGGTAACCATTGTGCTTCATATTGATATGAAAAATGACTCTCTGACTATTCTTTTTATATATCATCATCTAGAGAGATGCAGTACACTCCAGAGGAACTTTTGGGCATGATTTTGAACTACTCTCGCACTCTAGCTCAAGACTTTGCAGGTTTGATTATAAGAAGCTCTTTTTTTTTTTATTTTATTATTATTATTGTTTTTCATTTTATATAGGTTGCGAGTTGGGATTTAAACACTAATATTTTTGTTGGTTTTCCTCCAAACAGAGCAGCCCATTAAAGATGCAGTGATTACAGTGCCAGCCTATTTTAATCAGGCAGAACGCAGGGCAGTCTTGCAGGCTGCTCATATTGCAGGTCTAAAGGTCCTTCAGCTAATCAATGATAACACTGCTGTGGCTTTGAACTATGGAGTCTTCAGGAGGAAGGACATCAACTCAACTGCACAGGTACTTTAAAACTCAGTTTACAGGTGCTAGTTATTTAATATTGTTATTTATTTATCAAATTTTTTATTATTTATTTTTATTTTATTTATAAAAAATTTTTGTCAAGCCAATTACAAGTAGACAATGCTAAACACAGGATTTAAAATG
The DNA here is from genome assembly GCF_903798145.1 of Danio aesculapii. Classification (NCBI taxonomy): domain Eukaryota; kingdom Metazoa; phylum Chordata; class Actinopteri; order Cypriniformes; family Danionidae; genus Danio; species Danio aesculapii. Next base: position 29,765,093 of record NC_079444.1, read on the forward strand.
TCCACTTTTGACCATTTTCAGAGGTTGTGGAAAATGAAATAGATCGCATTTGATTGCTTTCATTGTTTAAACAGTCATGTGGTTTGAATCCATTTAAACCAGTGTTGTCACAATACTACCTAATACAGATACTGAATTGATACCATGTTACCTTTCGGCTTTTTTAGGTTTGTATTTTAACAATGACTCAAAATATTACTTGTAACCACAACCTCAGAACTTTGCAATTCTGATGGTGCCTCACACAGATGAGTGGGCTTGACAAACCACCTGTAGAAACACTCCCTTTCATCTCGCTGACACTTTAAGTGACACTTGCACCAGATGCTTTCTTACAATCACTTTTTATCTCTTAAAAAAATTACTTTGTGCATTTATGAAGTGTGCCTCACACAGGTGAGTGGGCTTGACAAGCCACCTGTAGAAACTCTTCTCTCTAAAAAAAAACACAACACCATCAGTGTATGATTAGCACTTGTTTGTATTGCCTCTTGTTTAATTGCTAAATGCTTCCTCGATTTGCTTTGGACAAAAGCATCTGCTAAATGTTCATTTGCTAAAGTAAATAAGTAAATAAATTGATATTACTGTTCTTAATTGCCTTGTCAAACTCTGAAGAGAAAAAAGGCCCTTAAACAAATTAACTTAAATATTTCACAATATTAAGTGCATTTTTATTTCTTGATAATGATCCCAAATTAGGACAGGGTCAGTAAAAAAATTGTACACACAAGTAGTATTTGCTTCAGAATTTCTACTCTTCTTGTACTGGCATTTTGTGCAACACCATTTCGAGTAGCCCACCTAATGTGATCAAAAAGCCCACCAAAGTAAAGTATTCATACTGTGTCAGACTATAATCACACATTTACTTCCTTTTTGTATGCTTGTTTTCCTGTTTGTTTGCAAGCTGTTTTACATGACTTTTTAATTTAATAGTACCTTAACATCACATTGAGCCCAGAAGTGATTTTGTTTTTTAAAAAAAAAAGATCATTTATTTATGATTAGCCAATGTTGTGTTTGCGGGCAGGGTAAATTGTTTGACCAAAAAAAGAATCAGAAGATAGATTAATCGACTAAGTGTGTTTTTTGACTTATTTTTGGTATTTATTATTTTGTAGAACATCATGTTTTATGATATGGGATCTGGAAGCACAACAGCCACTATTGTCACATATCAGACAGTGAAGACTAAGGAGTCCGGTACACAACCACAGCTTCAGATCCGTGGAGTCGGGTTAGTCATGGTTATGTTTTTGCCAATTTTACTTTTTTGTACATGTATACAAAAACATCTGACTCGTGTTTGTTTTTCTATTTTTTTATTTTTTTTTTATACATTTAGGTTTGACCGAACACTCGGGGGCTTTGAGATGGAGCTGAGGCTCAGAGATCATCTGGCCAAGCTCTTTAATGAGCAGAAGAAATCAAAGAAGGATGTGAGGGACAATCTGCGTGCCATGGCCAAACTCCTTAAAGAGGCTCAGAGACTCAAGACTGTGCTGAGTGCCAATGCTGAACATACGGCACAGGTAATGGAAAAACTCATCTGATCTGGGTCAAAATGTGATGTTATCAACAGAGTTCCCATGCTTCTTGAAAGTATTTAAAAGTAAATGAGTTTTAGACATATTGGGCCCTATCATACACCCAGCGCAATAAGGCGCAAGACGTATTTGGTGCAATTTTGTTGCTATTTTCAAACCAGCACAACACTAATTTTCCCGCTTTGCGCCACGGTTTTTAAATAATAAATCCATTTGTGCCACTTTTTGGACTCATTGGTTTGCTGGTCTGTAAAGGAGATGTGTTAAGGCGCATTGTTGGCACGTTGCTATTTTGAGGAACTGATTTGACCAACAAGTAAAATCTGGTCTAAAGTCCCGCGTAAATTGCATTAGTTATGCGCCTATGCAGGATCAAACGCTTAATACACACAGGATGTACAGCAATACACCAATATCTTTACATATGAAAATAAATAAAGGTTAAAAATGTTACAAAAATTATTTAATATTAAAACCATTTCCTCCAATGCCTTCACCTTAGGTTGCTTTTTCAGTTTATTCATGACAATTTGCATTTGTATAATGTTGTTGTTGTTGTTGTTGTTGTTGTTGTTGTTGTTGTTATTTATTATTATTATTATTATTATTATTAGCAGTATTATTTATTATATGCATATTTATATTTGTTTGAAGAAAAACAAGTTTAGAAATGTCCACCTGTCTGGTGTTGGAGATGTCTGCGTCACCATATGGGGCATTAGAATAGGACGTGTGTTTAGATTTACATTTTGTTATTATTGTTCATTTATTTGTTTGCTGGAAATTAGAACTGAATTTAGAAATAGTTTTAAAACAAATCTTTGCGCTTGCCTAACGAAATTACATGTAGGATAATGGATGTCTTCAGCGGAGTTGCTACAACACCGTTTCATTATTTACGAAAGTAAAGGAGTAAAGAGTAAAAGAAAGTAAAGAGGCCGAATGGAGGAGGCTCGTTCTTTATCCTCGTGCCGCAGATGCTCTGTTTAATCGTTTTCTCGCTAGTGAAGCATTCAGTTTTCCACTCACAAAGTCCGCCATGTAAATAACAAATGCGCCATGGTGCGACGCAATTGACTCTTAAAGGGAATGCGACTCTGATTGGTTAAATGCACGTTATGCTCAAAACAGACCTATAACTCATTAAGGGAATAAGCACAACCCTGTTAGACCATGCGCCCGGGTGCAAACCTTATTTTTCCGCCCTTAAAATAGCAAAAGTGAATTCGGACATGCCCTTAATTCTTTAGATCGTTAAGATAGAGCCCATAGATTCGAGGCCTGGAAATTACTTTAAAAACAAACATAAGTCCTTAAAAGTGCTTGCATTAAATTTGAAATTAAGTTTTTTTTAATGGTTTTATTTCCACAATTGTACCCATTTGCCAAATGCACAATGAAAAAACTGAGAAATTCTTGAATTAAAAAAAATAAAAAATTTAAATCGTTCAATAACACTGACAAATAATGCACCTTTTATCAATCTTTTAGAAACCGCATTTGAGTATCAGCAGTATTGAATTCAACAAATTAGTTCTTTGAACACGACTTTTTAAAATGATACAACTTTTTGAAAATTACTGTGATTTTTGTAACAAATATTGTGTAAGTGAATTAAGTTCAGTAAAGACTTTCATGGTGCTACAATTTGCTAGATATAAATTACAAAGGCATTTGATTTAAAATTAATGGCGCTTTAAAAAAATCATTGAATCTGCCGTTCATGAAAGCGTGGGAACCCTGTGTCAATAAACAAAGTTGGCTTTTTTTGTTCTTGTAAAATTTGTCAAATTATTGAGAATTGCATTCAAAGTGTTTTAAAAATGAAGTGTTTAGCAATGCAAATTACTAATCAAAAATTTAGTTTTATATTTTTATAATGGGAATTTCACTAAATCTATCCATGGAACATAATCTTTACTTTATATTCTAATGATTTTGTGCATGAAAATAAAATCAAAAATCAAAAACAATGTATTTTTGGCTATTGAAACATAAGACATAAGGTTTTGTGGTCACATTTGAACCATGCTGTATCTGTTAAATGTAATACTCTGACCATAACTTTTCCCCAAATTGGGTGACCTTGATTAAATGAGAGTTATCAAATTGTGGTGACCTTGTGAGATTCGTTAGACCTTCATAATGTGCAGACAGACAAACAGTTCTTACTATTCAATCTATTTCTACAGTTTTACATAGCTCTGTGTTCTGAAAGCCAGTTTGCATATCATTTGATTGTCTGCTTCACCCATGTCTGAGCTCTTGATGTTCTTTTCTCTCAGATTGAAGGTCTGATGGATGACATTGACTTCAAGGCAAAAGTGACTCGCTCTGAGTTCGAGGCTCTCTGTGAGGATCTGTTTGACAGAGTCCCTGGACCTGTGAAACAAGCGTTAGCTGCGTCCGAGATGAGCATGGTGAGGGGATAAAAAAAAAATAAAATAAAAATCATAGCATTGGTGCACTGCAGACCTGTCTGTGATTTTGAAAGCAATCTGAAATGTCTTTGTTTGTCACACAGGATGAGATTGAACAGGTTATTTTGGTTGGAGGAGCCACCAGAGTGCCCAAAGTGCAGGATGTGCTGCTTAAATCTGTGGAAAAGTGTGTTTCTTGAAATTTTTTTTTTTGAACATAATAAATATATATATATATATGTAACATTTTAATCAGGTGTCCGTAGGGGTGTGTGATATTTATTATCTGTAGTAATATCATAATTTTATTTTTATTTAGTTTGATGTGTAAGCGGGAGCAAGCATGTCAGTCACTTTGCAAAAAACAACTAAAACAAAAATATATTTCAGTCCCAATGCATTTACACTATGATAAAGTTCATTTGAATGCTAGAAATTATCACTATATTCACAAAATAGTATAATATATAATCTATGGTAAAAAAAAGTGGCATTTTTATATGTAAAATTTATGATAAACAGTAGTTCTCACAATCAAGAGTGCTGTTTTCCTGAAAATCTTTGAAATGTTTATTTGGACAACAGTTCAACAAACTACAAATGTGAATTGACCTTTTACATTTTAGACATGCTGTCGTGATTGTTTCGCTAAGGATAAAGCTACGGTCACACCGGGCTTTGTGTGTGCGAAATTCTGTCGTGTGGCGCTGCGAAAAGGGGCGGGATTAAACAAGATGATTAGACATTTAAAAAAGAGAGCGATTGCTCCATGTTTTAAATTTCTGTCCAGAGAGGTCATGTTTTGATCCTCAATTGGTCTCAGGCAGTCAAGTGATGCGATTTAGCAGGTCAGAGTTCACCAAGCTTGAACTTTGCACCGCAGCAACCTGCGAAACTTAACGCATGACCCCGCGTTTCCGGTCTGACGTATTCGCGTGCGTATGAATGGAAGTCTATGGGAAGAAAAGTCAAGTGTGACCGCACCTTTAGAGTTACAAACAAAGCTGTAGCAGATGAGTAGTTTAGATTTGGTTCATTCGCTTTACAGAATCAGAAGGGATCGAATTAGATGGCATTAATTAATATTTCAAGTCAACAGAATTTAGGTTTAATGTGCAAGCTATTTCAGCTTGGTTTCAGGCTTTAACTGATGTTGTGTTGTCTCCAGAGAGGAACTGAGCAAGAACATCAATGCAGATGAAGCTGCAGCGATGGGTGCTGTTTATCAGGCCGCTGCACTCAGCAAAGCCTTCAAAGTCAAACCTTTCTTGGTCAGAGATGCAGCTGTGTTTCCCATACAGGTGAGGGGTGGGGAGGAAGTTGACTAGGGGTCCAATATTCATACCTTGCTTAATCATCTAAGACTTTTAATCATTATTTTGCATTAAAATAATTAATTGTAATTGTAATATTTAAGAACTGGTTTGCATTTTAAAATATCGCAAGTTCATTTAAACAAGACCTATCGATAGACTCACGGAATCTGCACCTACAGAAATCCACACTTTCTGTGATTATTATTTATTTATACATTTTTATTATTATTTATACATATATTTTATATATGTATTTTTGAGCCTACCATTCAGTCTAATTATTATTGTCTAAATTTGTTTTAATATATATTTATTCAGTTTTTATATTTCAGTAAAATTATAGAACAATATGCAAACGATCAAATTTTCAGCTCCTGTACTCTCTAAAGAATACCGCATAAATTTGCAGATTTAAAAAAAATATTCACTGAAATGGCAAAAAAAAAAAAAAAGTAAACTTTCATTCTTCACACACATGCAATTGTCAACACAGGGGTCTGCTGTTTTACATCTCTTTAGCTGCATATATTTTCTGATTGAAACGGGGGGCCAGTTCAGTCTTGAGTTGCTGTGGACCTTTCCAAAAGTCCATGTAAACCCAAAGTTGCTGAGACTTATTTTAGTATTTTGATGTACTTCTAACTGAAACAGAATATCGAGTAGAGGGGTTTGGGATTTCTTTTTGAGCATCATTTCCTCATAGAAAACTAACAGTATGATTAAGAATATTGTGACTGAAGCTGTCAAACTGATGTAAACAGGAGCGCACTATAGGAACACTACAGTGTTTGTGCATTTTAAGACCTTCTCATGTGTTTTGTCACTCTCTTTAGGTGGAGTTTAGTCGTGAGACTGAGGAAGAGGATGGCGTGAAGACTCTTAAGCACAACAAGCGCATTCTGTTTCAGAGAATGGCTCCATATCCCCAGAGGAAAGTCATCACGTTCAACCGCTACATCGATGACTTTGTCTTTTACATCAACTATGGGGACCTCAGCTTCCTCAGTGAACAGGACATGAAGTTAGTGACCGTGTTTCTTCCTTCTATCCCTGTTTTATTTATTTGAGTAAGTTTATTATGTCACCAATATTGCTGTTTTTACTTTTAAAGAGTGTTTGGCTCTCAGAATCTGACGACGGTGAAGCTATCTGGAGTCGGCAGCAGCTTTAAGAAGCATTCAGATGCTGAATCCAAGGGCATCAAAGCACATTTCAACATGGATGAGAGCGGGGTGTTAGTTCTGGACCGGGTAAGAGCTGCACATCAGTTTATATCCTCAGACAGCACTTTAACTAGTAGATTTTCTCACTAAGTGAGATTCTGATTTCTGTCTTAGGTGGAGTCTGTGTTTGAAACCATTGTGGATGAGAAGGAAGAGGAGTCCACGCTCACAAGTAATTTTTATTTTTATTTTTTTATTTCATAAACATTTAATATTGTTAGACTAAGGATTGTATATAAATAATTCAGTCATAGTGAAAGTAAGACTTCAGAAAAACAATATTAATTGTCATAATTGTTTTTATTTATTATAAAATAAAAAATTTGACTGAATTACACTTATTTAATAAATCAATACTAAATTATGATTTATTTGGTATAAATGTACTGTATTATGCTACTGTTTTTCTGCATTACTGATGAAATAATGCAGTCTGTGTAATTTTATAAATATTAATAGATGTTTTTATACCTATTGTAGTATTGTATATTTTTGTTAAATGCAATGAATCTTTATATTAAATCATGTAAAACTGTATATTAGTTATTTGTATTTTTTTAATTTTATATATAGTGTTCCGTCCTTTTAGATGTAAATATTAAACTAAGGGTATTTGACATAACATAATAGTTTAGTGTGTGTGTGACAAATGGATGGAGAAAGGAACAACTGAAAACCAAATATCACTGCAATTGATTATTTATTGCCCATACTTCCAGTGAAAATAAATTGTATAGTAAAAAAAAGTAAAATATTTACAATAAATAAATGATGCATTGCCTGTTTGAGAGGATGTTAGAGGTGCTTAAAAGATAACAAAACACACTAACTGTATTAAACAAACTAAAGTAAATATCAAAAGAAAAGCATGAAAAGAAACATTTTCAACGTACCAAACGTCTTAACTACTTCTTACTAACGAACTAAACTACTTAACTAGATGAGTTCACAAGTAAACACATTGCAATTTACAATCTCAAAAGACTTTAGATAAAAGTACTAAATCACAAGCAAAATAAAAACATGTTCTCACAGACTAGTCCTCGCAAGAGAGACTGTCCTCACAGAGACCCAAAGAATTAGTGAGAGCGAAAGCGCGAGAGATAGAAAAGGAGAGAGATCGCCATTGCAGTTTAGGCTCTGCTTTTAAACACCACCCCAACCAGCGATTGGTGGTGCGAACCCAGCATCAGCGGCCAACGTCATCAGGATGAAATGCGGATCCTCCAATGCCGCTTGTATCTGTAACACGCGTAAAACGACACGTCCACATACAAAATAACGCACACACATATACCCAAAGTACGTTCTGCAAGCAAACTTAACATAGTATAGTAAAATGTTATTTAGTAAGATAATTGCATGGAATGGGCATATCTGTTTGAATACAATTTTTTTTATTTGTATTTTAAAATTGTTTATCTAATTATATATATTTTTTTATAGATTTATATGCTAAATTATGTATTATGTTGGTTATTATTTTTATTTTGTTAGATATTAGTGTTCATAGTAAATAAAGCTGTACTTTTAAATAGCATATATAAAATATTTTGAATGCATCTATGATGTATGTCTGCTTCAATTATTCAAACAAATGTATTACTTTTTTGTATGTTTTTAACCCACAGAGCTTGGAAACACCATCTCCAGTCTGTTTGGTGGAGGCAGCTCAGAGCCGAGTGCAAATGTGACCGAACCAGTTACGGTAAATTTTTAAAATGAATTTTAAGGCAGACATTTCAATCTAATTTTCTCAAACTCGAGCTTTGCATTCTTGATTTTTCACAATGGCTCAGGATGAAGAAGAAGTGACTCCAGAGGCTGGAAAAGAGCAGGATCAGCCGGAGAAGCAGGAAGAAACTGTCCAGGAGAAACCAGAGACTGAGGAGGGAAAAGAAGCAGAGCCTCAGGCTGAGGAGCAGAAAGAAGACAAAGAAAAAGCTGAAAATCAGGTGAGAGGACACATTAAATCACCTTTCATAAAACACACCTGTTCCACCCTCTTATTCTCTCTAAAGTGCACAATACCAAACCCCTGACTGGACTTTCTTGGGCTGCAGTAAATCATCCACTGTCCAATTCTTTAAATACAGATTCACCATTTTTTTAACCTATTGTTTGAACACCACATGTAGGTAATATACTCTTATTTATTTTTCTCTACATGCACCAGACACTTTCTTTTAAATGCTGTGTGTCAGGGTTGGTCAATGGACGATGGCATCATCTTCCGCCGATAAACATCTCTATGCTGAGCTATTGCAGCAGCTCATAAAAAATACATTCTTGGGCCCCGTTTACACTAATACGCCTTAGTTTTAAAATGGCATTTTAGGATGAAAACGATCCACGTCCACACTGGCGTTTCATCTAGCACAGGGGTGTCCTGCAGATTTTAGCTCCAACTTGCCTCAACACACCTGCAAGGATGTTTCTAGAAAGTCTAGTAAGAGCTTGATTAGCTGGCCCAGGTATGTCTGATTGGGGTTGGAACTAAACTTTGCTGGACACTGACCCTCCAGGATTGAGTTTGGACACCCCTCATCTAGCATTTCTGAAAAGCTCTCCTTCAACACTGTACCGCTGAAAACGCACATCACGTGTCCACACACACAGGCATGTGCTGCAGCATACGTGCATGTCTGAGCTCCAGCAGTCAGCGGGTGCTTTGACAACAAAACCCCAAAGAGCAGTGCACGTCGGACAGTTTGTCAAGGACGTACCGCTGTATCGGGTCTCACTATAGTTGTTAAACATAATATTTAGTTCATCTTGTCTCTATCTAACGACTCTTCGGCCTTTTGAATCCATCAAGTAACGCGTCACAGCATCAGTACAATGCTTCAATCTTTCGCTTTCACACTTGTACTTTGTCATTTTAGCAAAAACCTCAGATACTGTTGGTTGGTTCCTGTTAGTTGTGATTCTTTTTTACCAACCAATTTGTCAATGCCATTATAACGACACCGATCACTCTGCCTATTCATGCCAGAGTCCTGCGGAAAAAGTGATTGACAGGTGGTCATTTTGTGTAACTTTATTTCTTTATTTATGATTTGGTTTTGGGTAAAACAAGGACCGTGCGAGTCAGGTAGTTGAAACAGTAGGTCACAAATAATTAATTTGTTAATTATTCATAAATAATTATTCACCATCGCCTACAATGATGATGCCATCGTCCATCGCGATGTTTCACATTAGACATTGTATGATGCCAAATTGGTCAATCGCCCAACCCTACTCTGTTGCACTCATTGAGATAACAAAATATATAAATAAAATAGAATAATATCACTTTTTTTTTATTAATCTATGTATTAAAAATAAATGCATTCATTTATTTGTTAACCCTTATGTGCTGTCGGCGATGTTTTCATCCACTCTAGGGAGATTTTGTTTAATTTGGCCACAACTTCTGTTTCAGCTAGCAGAATGATTTTTGGTGACGAATCCTATTTTGATGCATATTTTGAAAAAGCTTTGAATAAAAAAAATCAATACACTCTTGGCAAATCCACTACCCTTTTGGAATGTTTGGGATGAAAACATCCACTGAATTAAACTGTTGTAAAAATGCAGCAGATTTTTATTTTTTTACATTTTATAGCATAAATCAGTTAATCAACCTCAGTCCTGACCAAAACTACTAAATTGCTTAGAAAATTGAAAAAAAAAAAACACAAAATGACATTTTTAATAATAAAAAGTAGGGGTGGAGTGGATTTTGTTGACCTTTTATCAAAGTCTTGGACATGTGAAACAACATTGCCTTTGATACACTTGATGGATTAATTTTTTTTCTCCCTAATTTACTGTTAGCGGATGTTTTTGCCCCATTGACTTCCATTACAACCACATTTTTTTGATTGCAAACCCATGGCACTATATAATCATGCATTTTTGATCGTTGGTGGTTTTCTGTGTTGGGAAGAGGTACAATTTGTCATTTTACTGTTGATCATCAGTTGGCACCATTAACCCTTAAAATAGGCCTGTGCAAAAAGCTTAGTTTATGAATTGTATATGGAGTATAACAGCAAATTAAAGTGTGCGTGCGTGCGTGAGAGAGAGTTGCCTTTGCGCACTTGCCTTACCTTGATGTGTTACCTTGTGTGAGAATCAAAATATGCATCTCAGCTCTCAGAACTACATGAAGTAAACAAAAACAAAGACTGCATTTATGCACCGTCAAATATGGATACAATGGAAGTCAATGGGGGAAAAAAGTCACCAACATTAAATTAAAGAGAATAAGTGAAAATCTAACAATGCATCAAAGCCTATGTTGTTACTAATCTTATCACAGTGTTGGACATGTGAATAAGGAAAAAACAAAATCATGTCCAAAACTACTTTTTATATTAAATTAGTTTTTTCCCCCCCATCAAATCATTTGTAAACTTGGCAATTAAAATCTTGTAATTTTCTGAACAATTTAGTAGTTTTGATGCTGATTTATGCAAAATTTGAGAATATTTATCTGATGCGTTGTTACAGCAGTTTAATTCGGTGGATGATTTCACCCCGAACATAACAAAAGGGTAGTCAATTTGAACCGCTCACAAGGGTCAATTGGTTAATTAACATGCAGATTAACTATGTATATGCTTAATAGCTGTACAGCCCACCCTACTCACTACCTTAACTTTTTGTAAAGTTGATTTGGAACAAAAGTTTTTGTGAAAACGGCTATACAAATACACTTGAAACACATAAGAACCTAATATTTAAGTGTTAAGTATTTATTTGAATATTTAAATGACAGTAAACCCTTTTAACAATGAACAAATCATGGAAATATTTTATTATTTACAAAATGAAGTTGTAAAAGAGTTGAAATGTTTATCTTTTGTCTGTCTTATCAACATCAATATATATTTTATAATATAATTGAGTTTTTTTTATTGGATGATGATTATTATTATTATTATTATTATTATTAAAGAAATTAAACTATTATTTATTTGTTATTGGTCTCTGTAAAATTGTGCATGTGACAAACATGTGATCACCTGAATGAATCTTATCACTGATGTCAGACTATAAATATTACATTTCAATTTTAACGATGCATTTATATCCAGTACATCAGCTTCATATAAAGTTACCAGCCACTGGCAGAGAGTAACTCGGCTTGATTTATTTTAATGTCTGTGTAGAACTGAACTCTCTCTTCTCCTCCATCACGCAGGAAGAGACCGAATCAGAGAAAACGGAAAAGCCTGAAGAAAAAACAACCGACGAGGAGAAGGAGGCCGACAAGAAACCCAAACCACAGAAAAAGAGCAAAATATCAGCAGACATTGCAGTGGAGCTGGAAGTGAACGATGTGCTGGATCCTAGCGCTGAGGACATGGAGGGCTCCAAGAAGAAGTGAGTCTTATTAACATTGAGTATTAAATAGTTATTATTTATGGTTACTATTCCGTTCATTTAAGACTTTTAGTCCATATTCAAAAACATAACAAATCACACACAAAACATACAGTAACAAAATCATAAGTTTCCCCAAAATTTAAATTAATAATGTAATTTTAATCTCACATGGAGACCTTCGTTCATCATCAGAAAACAAATTAAGGTGTTTTAGATGAAATCCAGGAGCTCTCTGACAGTAAAGATTATTGCATAGTGAATCCGAAATATCCGTACATTAAAAAATGAATTCAATTTTACGTTGTGTGAATTGTATTGACACACTGCCTCTGAAACTTTCCTCAGTCATAAAATTCAAACCGGGGTTGTTTTTTTTTTTTGTTGTTTTTTTTTTCCTGTTTTCGCATCTGAAAAAGCGCTTTGAGAGGTGTTTTGATAGCTTTTCACTTATACAGTTGCTCTGAACTAAATACAGAATTCTGTCATTTGAGCTACAGATAACTTTGACAAACCCATTGCATAAAATAAAGACAGAATGTGGCGGACAGTTGGAAATTGCAGACTTCAGTCTCCAAAGACCCTAAAGGTCCCAAGATGTTAGATGTCCAGAAAAGGAACCAAAATATTGTCAACTTCATGGTTTAAGTTCAAGTCGTAAGAAGCTCCAAGAACACTTGTGCACCAAAAATACTGTAAAAGTAACCTTTATTTATTAATTTATTAATTTGTTTTGTCTATCTTCCATGTCAGGTCTTTAGGGATGTGAGTTTACTACGGCAGAATGATGATTTTTTTGTTGAACCATACAGTAGTCAATATTGGAAGTGGATCAAAACATTTGATCAAAGTTGTCCTAAATCTTTGCGTTCAACATCATTACCGTTTGAAGAATAAAGCCTTGCTGGTTGTTCACGTATGACATGTTTTGTTAACTAAAGTTCTTTTTTTTTTTTTTTTTTTGAGGAAATGAAGAGTTTTGGTGCTAAAGCCTCTAAGTGCCATCTAATATGTTCTTCTAAAATGAGCATCTTTCTCACCCTCTTGTGCGTATGTTCAGTAATTCCATGTTATGGCAAAGAATAGGTTTATTTCATTGCCTTTAAAGTGAAATAACTGAACATAACCATGAGGCTGAGAAAAATAATCATTTTAGAAGAATTTCAGATGCACTTAAAGGCTTCAAACAATGTTTTTGGTTCCTTTTCCGGACTCTGACCATCAATAGACAAAAGGTCAAAAGATGTACAGAGAGCTCTCAGGTTTTATCTTAATATCTTAATTTGTGTTCTGAGGATGAATAACAGTCTAAATGGATTGGGATAACATGAGTGTGAATAATTAATGATGGGATTTTAATGTTTGGGTGAACTAACCCTTTAACAGAGAGTGGGAAATGGGCCAGAGTAACTGAAGAACTCTGTTGTGTTCCTCTGTAATATCAGGCTGCAGGACCTCACTGACCGCGATTTGGAAAAGCAGGAGAGAGAAAAGACCCTGAACAGCCTGGAGGCTTTCATCTTTGAGACGCAGGTATAATGAAGCTCTTCTCAGTGTTTGATCCATGACCATCCTGCACAACTACATTGACCGGACTCTCTTTGTCCATGTGTGAACAGATCTATTTGCACAGCTTTAGGCCATAAAAAATATCTGGGAGAGTTCAGTCAAAATGAACATTTTGCTGTTCCTTTACTCACCATCAGGCTTTACAAGATGTAGGGTTTTTTTTTTCCCGTTTTGAGTTATTTTTTTTGGAAATGATTTGTCAACTTCACAGTTAATTTTGTTCTTTATTTTAGTCATTTCTGACTTTCAATGTACAGATTTTATTTTTTTTTTTTGCTAAAATGTTAAATTTGCACTTTCGTTTGAAGGCAAAATTATTAGCCCTCCTGTGATTTAGAATTATTTGATAAAAAATAATTAAAAAGTACTTTTTACTGGCACTATATTTTTCATTATAGTAATTTAGTAACTAATTTCTAAAATCAAATTTATATTTGTTTTTGCATGGTACATATGTTTTTACTATGTGTTTTGCAAGATACCAAGTATTCAGCTTAAAGTGGAATGGCTCACTTAATGGATGGAAAGGCATAATTATAGTAACTAGGCATATCATTGATTCAACTGGTTTAAAAAAATCTTTGGGCACTAAAATTGACCTTTTATTTAAATTTTTAAATTATTATTAAATACAGTGCGTCTGGAACGTATTCATACTGTAGCTCTTCACTTTTTCCTTTTTTTTTTTTTTTGTTACAGCCTTATTCCAAAATGAATTAAATTCATTTATTTCCTCAACTCTACACACAATACCCCATAATGACAATGTAAAAAAAAATTGAAATTTTTGCAAATTTATTAAAAATAAAAAAACTGAAAAATCTCATGTACATAAGTATTCACAGTCTTTGCTGTGAAGCTCTAAATTGAGCTCAGGTACATTCTGTTTCCACTGATCATTCTTGAGATGTTTCAGCAGCTTAACTGGAGTTCACCTGTGGTAAATTCAGTTGATTGGACATGATTTGAAAAGGCATAACCTGTCTATATAAGGTCCCAGGGTTGACAGTGCATGTCGAAGCACAAACCAAGCATGAAGACAAAGGAATTGTCTGTAGACCTTCGAGACAGGATTGTCTTGAGGCACAAGTCTGGGGAAGGTTACAGAAAAATTTCTGCTGCTCTGAAAGTTCTAATGAGCCCAGTAGCCTCCATTATCAGTAAGTGGAAGATGTTTGGAACCACCAGGACTCTTCCTAGAGCTGGCCGGCCATCTAAACTGAGTGATCGGGGGAGAAGGGCCTTAGTCAGGCAGGTGATCAATAACCCGATGGTCACTCTGTCAGCTCCAGCGTTCTTCTGTGAAGAGAGGAGAACCTTAAAGAAAAACAACCATCTGTGCAACAATCCACCAATCAGGCCTGTATGGTAGAGTGGCCTGACAAAAGCCACTCCTAACCTGGAATTTGCCAAAAGGCATCTGAAGGACTCATCAGACTAGAGAATTTTGTTTCTTATGGTCTGAGAGACTAAAATTGAACTCTTTGGAGTGAATGCCAGGCGTTTCGTTTGGAGAAAACCAGGCACCGCTCCTCATAAGGCTAATACCATCCCTACAGTGAAGCATGGTGGTGGCAGCATCATGCTGTGGGGATGTTTTTCAGCAGCAGGAACTGGGAGACTAGTCAGGATAGAGGGAAAGATGAATGCAGCAATGTACAGAGACGTCCTGAATGACAACCTGCTTCAGAGTGTTCTTCACCTCAGACTGGGGCAACAGTTCATCTTCCAGCAGGACAATGACTCAAAGCACAACACCAAAATATAAATGAAGTGGCTTCACAACAACTCAGTGAATGTCCTTGAGTGGCCCAGCCAAAGCCCAGATCTAAATCCTATTGAATATCTCTGGAAAGATCTGAAAATGGCTGTACACCATCGCTTCTCATCCAACCTGAAAGAGTTTGAGAGGTACTGCAAAGAGGAATGAACAATTCCTCAAAAAATCTCAATTTTAAATAATCTTTTAGCACATTTTCTTTATGGGGTATTGTGTGTGTGTGTGTGTGTGTGTGTGTGTGTGTGTGTGTGTGTGTGTGTGTGTGTGTGTGTGTGTGTGTGTAGAGTTGAGGAAATAAAATAATTTAATCCATTTTGGAATAAGGCTGTAACGTAAAAAAATGTGGAAAAAGTGAAGCGCTATGGATACTTTTCAGATGCACTATATATAAAAAAAAATACGAGATGCTGTGAACGTTTTACTGTAATTTTTCATCTGCAACCATCTGTGTGTTTACATTTTATTTTGTACTCAAAGTCATATTGATTCATTGTCTGGATCACCAAGTACCACACTTTTTGCCCAAAATCGTTTAATGTTTTACTGAACTGAAGGGGGAAAAGACACCTACATTTACAGCAAGTAAATCAACAATAAATGATACTTTTTGGCAGGTAAATTTCTCCCTTTCAAGGCTTTGTAATGAAGGACTTATATAAAACTGCTTTTACTATAGTAGCTAAACTGAGCTCTCAGTTATTTAATCAACTATCCTCTTACAAACTAAAACAAATAACAAATGTCCGTCATTGTGTTTCTGTAGGATAAGCTGTATCAGGACGAATATCTGGCTGTGGTGACTGAGGAGGAAAAGGAGCAGATCTCAGGCAAGCTGAGCGAGGCGTCCAGCTGGATGGATGAGGAGGGATACAGCGCAGGCACCAAACCGCTGAAGGAGAAGCTGTCCGAACTCAAGAAGCTTTGTAAAGGCATGTTCTTCAGGGTGGAGGAGAGGAAGAAGTGGCCCGACAGACTGGCAGCTCTGGACAGCATGCTCAACCACTCCAACATCTTCCTCAAGTGAGTGACCGCCGCACCAGCCATCTCTCAAATCACATCCTGTACATTATATTTAAATAAATAAATATATTTAAACCGTATGAATGCGTGTAATTATTTAAAAATGTATACATTTAAATTATATATTATATTCTATTTAGTGTATGTGTGTGCTTTTACCTTTTATTGGTATAAATATTATTTGTATTTTTTATATTTTATATGACATTAAATAGAACCTAAATTAAATGTGTGACACTATTTAAATGAATATCTATTGTTTATAATTATTTAAAAGAATTCTATATATAAATATGTTGAAATTACTGGAATGATATACAACAAATGTAAACATGCACAGTAAACTGAATCTATTATTCATGTAAAATAATCCAATCGGGAACAATTTGTTCGGTAGCTAACTTTTTAAAACTTTGTTAAACTTTTTAAATTACTAACAGTTGACATTTTCCACCATTTCTCTTTATAGATCAGTGGCTTTAGCTCCGAATGCTAACCTCTAACCAGATACCACATGACATTTCTAAAACAGAATTTGATGTATTTTTACCATGTTGTTGTTTTAAAAAGTGATTGAGAAAAACACTACCTGACAAAAGTCTTGTCGTCGATCCCAGTTGTAAGAGTAACAAATAATAATAACTTGACTTCTACTTGATCATTTGGTAAACTGGCAGAAGGTAAATTTTTCTGATAAATCATCTGGTGAACTACATCCTGATCATCACAAATACTGAAGAAGACCTATTGGAATCCGCAATGACCCAAGATTCTCACAGAAATCATTCAATTTTGATTTATTATTTATAGTGTTGGGGGTATATTCAGTATGGGAGATCTGCAGAGTGGATGGAAACATCAACCTCAGGTGTCAGGACATTTGTGCTGCCCATTACATTACAAACCACAGGATAGGGTAAATTCTTCAGCAGGATAGCGCTCAGTCTCATACTTCAGCCTCCACATTAAAGTTCCTGAAAGCAAAGAAGGTCAAGGTACTCCAGGATTGGCCAGCCCAGTCACCAGATATGAACATTATTGAGCATGCCTGGGATAAGATGGAGGCATTGAAGATGAATCCAAAGAATGTTGATGAACTCAGAGTCCTGCAAGAACTCTTTCTTTGCCATTTCAGATGACTTTATTAATATGTTATTTGAGTCATTGCAGAGATGTATGGATGCAGTCCTCCAAACTCAAAGGAGTCATATTAATTTTTCCACTGCACCATGACTTTATATTCTATACTGTACATAATTTATGTTAAGTGATTTTTGTCTAAGCAAAGTCAGGCCTTACTGTCCTAATTAAATAATTAAAAAGCATAATCTAGAGGCCTTTGCCTTTCATATAAGCCACTTCTGATATCAAATGATCAACTGGAAGTCAAGTTATTATTTGTTGTTGTTAACTTTGATAGGCGACAAGACTTTTGTCAGGTAGTGTATAATAGAAACAAAGTTGACAAATAAGGAATCTACTATTGGTACCACCTAAACATTTTGCACAAATGAATGAGAGCAGAATAAATTACAATACTCAAAGCCTTCTAGAGTTTGTCGCCTGATGAAGTGACATCACTTGAAGCAAGTCACATTTTTTTTCTGTCAGTGCCCTAAAGATTATGCGTTCTCATAACCGTTGTAATTGAGTTAAACCATAATTTTTATTTATTTATTTTTTTTACTGAGATTACGAATAATACAGAAATAAACATTTGCACAAAACGTCTTTAACTTGGGAGAGTGTAAACAAACAAATGTGAAATTTATACTTCATTACTTCATAATAATTAAAGCTGAATGTATGATTCAGGACGCAAGAATGGTCAAAAATGGGTATCGTAGGAATTTCTGTTAATATTTTCAAGGGAAAAAAAGTCCCTAAATGCACTTACCAACATTATTTATAGAGGGAACTTGAGAATAAATTTTCCAAAAAATAATAGGTTTATTGTAAAATTCTATAGTTACATTTGATAAAATAAAAAAAACATATCCATATAAAAACATAAAGAAATGTATGACTAATATATATATACAGTTGAAGTCAGAATTATTAGCCCCCCTTTGAATTTTTTTTTTTTCTTTTTCTAATATTTCCCAAATGATGTTTAACGGAGCAAAGACAATTTCACAGTATGTCTGATAATATTTTTTGTTCTGGATGAAGTCAAAAGTCTTTGTTTTATTTCGGCTAGAATGAAAGCAGTTTTTAATTTTTAAACCATTTTACGGTCAAAATTATTAGCCCCTTTAAGCTATATATATTTTTCGATAGTCTACAGAACTGACCATCATTATACAATAACTTGCCTAATTACCCTAACCTGCCTAGTTAACCTAATTAACCAAGTCAAATATTATTTACTGTCATCATGGCAAAGATAAAATAAATTAGTTATTAGAAATGAGTTATTAAAACTATGTTTAGAAATGTGTTGAGAATCTTCTCTCCATTAAACAGAAATTGGGGGAAAAAATAAACAAGGGGCTAATAATTCAGGGGGGCTACTAATTCTGACTTAAACAATAATAGATTTTTGTATATACAGTTGTATAAATACTATAAAAAAATAAATACACTTAATACATTGACATTTTTTTTAAATACACTATCAGATATTTTAATATTAAAAAAAGGAAAAAAGAAAAATGTGTGTTGTATGTTGTATGTACAAATGGATTCTTTTACAATTTAATATTAAAATATATTATATTAATTAGTACAAAACAAATAAAAACAAATTTCGACGTAAGTGCATTTTAAAATAATCCTAATTTTTTGTCCTTGTTTATTTTAAGTATGTTTATGGTAGTCACTGCATTGCTCACAAATAAATGACATGTCCATTTGTTTCCAGGAGTGCCAGACTGATTCCTGAGAGTGACCAGATCTTTACAGATGTTGAACTGAAGACATTAGAGAAGGTCATCAATGAGACGGTCGTAAGTAATAGCTTAACTTTTTTTTTTTTTATTCTTTCCTTGATTTCTGCAAGGTAAACTCTTCTGCTGCACTTTTTTTTTTTTTTTCTTCTTTATTGCAGACATGGAAAAACGAGACCGTTGCTGAACAGGAGAAATTATCCCCGACAGTAAAACCAGTTCTGCTGTCGAAGGACATCGAAGCAAAGCTTTCTCTATTAGACAGAGAGGTCAATTACCTGCTGAACAAAGCCAAGTTTGCCAAACCAAAGCCTAAAGACAAAGCGAAAGACAAGAACAGCACCAGCGAGAGCAGCAAAGCTAACAGCACAGACGATGCAGAGAAGGTCATTCCTCCCAAAACTGAGGACGGCGGTAAGAATGTGATCACTCCATATTAGCACTGATCTTTTCTGGGGTGTTTCATTTTTGGAGATTGTTTAACTTTTTATTTGTGGTGTTAAATCGGGTATATGTAATTTGTTGTAGCAGAAGAGGTGAAGCCGGCAGAGGAACCTCCGGCTGCTGAAGAAAAAGAGGAAGAAACCATACTTGAGCTAAATCCAGCTGAAAATACGGATGATAAAAGAGGTAAGTCTCAATCTGCTATCTGTCCTAACAATGAGGAAAAACCATTTCAAAATGAAATTCACTGCCAAACTTTTTTGTTTGTTGTTTAAAGGGATGGTTAAGCCAAAAATTATGAAAAAATATAGAAAAATGATTTAAATGATCCAAGATTTAAAGTTTCCTCAAACATTCTAAACCAGTTTGAGTTTCTTTTTTTTTTTCTGTTGAACACAAAACAAAATATTCTGAAGGTTTTTTGGGGGGAAAAGCAGACATTTATATCCACAGAGTAAAAAAAGACACTAAGGAGGTCAATGGCTGTTTTGTTTCCATCATTATTCTGTGTATCGTCCTCTGTCAACAGAAGACCGAATCTAAAATGGGTTTGAAACAAGTGAAGGATGATTAAATGGCAGAATTTTCATTTTTGTGTGAACTATCCCTTTGTTGGAGGCGTGACGTAAACAGCAGTGACGTGTCTAATGCTGGGTTTAGACCACACGCAAATTCAAAGGGGACATATTATTCCCCTTTTTACAAGATGTAAAAAGTCTTTGTTTCTAGAGAGTGTATGTGCAATTTCAGCTGAAAATACCCCACAAAAATATATTTTATAACTCTTTGAAACTGATTTGTTTAGGCTTTGATCCAAATTGTGCTGTTTTGGTGACTTGTCACTTTGAATTCAAATGAGATTATGGACAGGATTACTGTTATTGAAAACTGAAAATGTGATAACCACTGGTACCCTTTTAGCAGTGTAAACGCAGGCCTGATAATGGTGACCCGAACCGTACTGTACCACTCAGTGGAAACGGGCCAAAATTGATAAGCAGCATCTGAATGTGTGCAAAAGTTTAAAAACACCAAATGGGAGGAATATAACCGCATTTTGAAAGTGAAAAAAGGCTTTCCCCCTCTGAAGACACATACAAAGACAAAATGTCAAAGTGTTCCTGCAGACTGTTGTTATAAAGTGTGATTATAAAAAATAGTTTACCATGGTGGTTATATTGACACAGTTGTCACACAACTGTCTAAACCCCTTATGAAAGTGATTTTTATATATATATATATATATATTTTTTTTTTTTTTGTTTTGTTTTTTGCATAATAAAAGCTCTTTTAGGAATTTGAGTTAAACACGAAAATACAGGCAATTTCCAGTAATGAGAAATGTGTAAAATTGGCCTCAATTGAATCTTCTGCACACAAAAAAAAATCGACTTGAGCGTAAATAACAATTTAGTGATGGGGAAACAAAAAACTAACAACGAAAAAAAACAATGCCGTGTTCACTTGTTTTTGAAGTCATTATTATAATACTCAGTCTTGGCTTAAGCCAAGACCTCTTTGTGACACTGAAATTGCCAATAACCATTGATATTTTATGAAAATATTTAGGCCCAAAGTAAAAAAAAAAAAAAGTAAAAAAACATTCTGGCAAAATATTAATTACAATATTGATACGCTGATGGCGCATTTCTTTCTCTGCAATATTTTTTTTTCTAACATGTTTAGCAATTTTCATCTAAATTTAATGGCCCTCAGAATATTTTCTTCTCCAAATATGAGTATATTATATACGACTATAAAGAATCAAGCTCTTAAAAAAAAAAAAAGGAAATGTTTTTTTTCACCACTTGTATGCATAAAGTTTTTGTTTTTAACAAAAAAAACAAAGGAAAGCAGGGGAAGTGTTGTCTCAATGATTTAATTAGGGAAATGATTAACATCTTATGAAGTGATGAGAGATCTGTGACCAAACAATATTCAGCTTCTAACATCATTACCTGGGCATACATTTAAATGTAGTCTGTGTGTTCGATTTAGTGTCGCCTGTATATCTGTTTTGCTTGTTTGTGGACTTGCATGAAGCACCAGTAATAGTAATAGCTTCCTTTAAATATTAGTAACTCATACTGTTACTCTTATTTACTTATTTTTTTTGCAGAATCGACAGAGAGCAGTAAATCAGAAAACCACATAGAGGATGAATTATAACATCTGGAAATCTTAAAGGCTTTTTGTTATATTTATTGACTCCGTTAAATGGTTAAAAAAAATCCTTTATTTCTTTTCTCCCTTCCCCCACCCCCCCGACCGTCTCACAAATTGGAAGCGCTTGAAAATGAAGGTGTATATTTCTGTAGTTTCTTGAGCCAAAAGAAAAAACCTCAAGGCCGTCTTGCTCTTTCCATTCACGTTCATTTTGGCTTCTTAATCCATGAATTTCTGATCTTCTCACTCTCAAAAAAACACAATCCCTGTTTGTTGGAGGAAATCAGAATGGCGTGCTTGACCAAAGCAAACAAGCTGTCCTTTTTTATTATTATTAATGTGAATGGGAGACTTTCTGCTTGTTTTGTGTCCAGAAATGTATATTGATGAAATGTGACGTTCTGCTGCTGAATTATTGTTTCATTAGCTTAACCGTCACGTCTTGTCAATATATTTTGGCTAGTTTTTTCAGTTCCCCAAAACAAAATCCATTCGTACCTGTGAGCATCCTCTATGCCAAACGTCTCCTGTGTTTATGGACTTCAGTATAGTGTTGCACTGATATCAAAGGAGAATAGGTTTTTTTTGTTTTCCTCTTTTTGCGTTCACATCTTCGGCATTTTTGTCATTTACACAAGTCTGTGTGGAAAAGGGAGAAGATCGTTTCTAAAAAATGTTAATAAAGTCTGTTTTTTAAAACTCTGTGCACTGTGAAATATCTTTTGTTTTATTTTATGTAATGCTGTATTTGTGTAATTGATTTAAAGGCATAATTTACCCCAAAAATTTAACTATTTTCCTTTTATGTTTCCCTCTAAATAAATGAAGTCCACAATGTTTCTTCGAGATGTATTCATATACGAAAATAACATTAAATGCATGTATTACTGTAAATGTATGAAATGAGAAGTAATTTACATTGTACTGATGGTGAAATGATTCCTTTCACTCAAATGTATTGTAAAAAGGTTGATTACTCACAGCTTTCCAATGATGTCTTGTGCTCAAAATGAGGGAACATGCATGTCCCAGAGGACGTATTATTATTATTATACATTTTTCATTGTAATGAACATCTGCTCTGAAAGCTCCAACAGCGATTTAAAGAGAAAAATAATAATTTTACAAAAGGAATGTCATTTTGTAATGAGAACAACTATTTTTGTGACCATTCTAATTGTCCTTATTTTAATCTCACGCTAACGTTAGTTGTTTTGTTTTATTGTCAGAATTTCAATTCATCAATTTCATTTGCTTTTCGTTTACCAGAATTTAGTTTACATTTGGGCTTTATTTTTTTTTTTTATTCTGGAAATCGTGACAGGTGATTTTGCAATTCTTATTTTCAGAATAATTTTTTTAAAAATAATTTCAAAATAAAATAAAAAAAAAACGGTAAATTTTTTATTTTTACCCTTCACAATTTTAAGTTTGCGTCTCAGTTTCCTTCAAATTTTTTTTCCAGAACAAAGTTAAATCTCAGAATTCTGAAAGGGGGAAAAAATAATTTTCAGGACAACCTTGCAAGAATTAGTCAATTCAAACAGCGGGATCTCAGTAGGCAAAAAAGTGGTAACACTTTATTTTGATGTCCATTTGAGTATTAATAGACTGCTTAATATCTGTTGATACTGCTGCTTCAACACATTTAACTGACTATAAGAAACTTTGCAAGTGCATGTCAACTTACACTAATCCTAACCCAACAGTTTACTTATAATTTAATAAGAGTTAGTTGGGCATGTAGATGTAACGTGTGACCCAAAAAGTGTTTATTGTGAGATATAAACCCAGAATTGGGACAAAAATCAACAATTGCTTATTTTGGGCTTAAAATATCCTTCAATGGAAATAAATCCATATACGTAAAACTAACTAAATCCTTAGTATTGCTTTAATGTATTTTTCTAATGTTGTTGTCATTTTGAATACATTTCACCCTCATACAGAAACCCCCAAAATGCCTACATACGAATGAAAAAAGTAACGAATCTTTGCATGCTTAAAACTATGATGTACTTTAGTAGATTTACTTTTTAACTGTAAGCCACAGCTCTACTTGTAATAATAGTGACGTTTCGTTCTTCAGTGCGTCACCACATTACCATTTTCCCCATGAATAAAACTACAAGATTAGGATGCGGATTTGTGACACTCAGTGGGAAAGTGTGGATTTTCCTACACTGAATTGGCTCTTGCTGATCTTGTAGATTAGCAGTGCTAGCATGACGACGCAGAGTCCACCGAAAAGCCCAGCGGCTACAGAGATGCCGATCACCGTCCGCTCCTGCCTGCGATTCACAGACGCTGCACAAATAGAACAAACAATGTTACAAATACGAGCCTTTCAGATGAGCACTGTTAATACTGAAGCAGAGGAAACACACATACCCGCAGGAACAGCACCAAGCACTTCTAAAAAGGAAGGTGAAAACATTAAATACACAGGTAAATCATTTATAACACATTCAGCAATGTTCCAGAAGCTGTGAATTGGAGTTTTTATGTGATTTACAAATTGATGTAGATTTTCTCCAAATTTATTAATGATTTTTATTAATCGCTTTTTGAGTTAAATTCTCAGACTTTTCTTCTCTGATTTTGAACTTTTTTTCACAATCTTTCAATTCAGCAACAAAAAAAGTCAAAATTGTGAAGGGAAAAACAAGATTCAGGTTATTACTTTAGAGTATAACACAATTGAAAGGTTTTAAGATCAGTCTTGTAATTCAGCTAAATAAAATCAAATACCCAAAAAAGGCAAGATTCAGGTTTTACTTTTGATTTTAGTTATGATTTTTTTGTCTCTTAGCCTAATCTGAATTTTGTTTAAATATCACAATACTGAATACACAATACTTTTCTCTCTCTCTCTAAAAAAAAAAAAAAAAAAAAAAAAAAATTTCTACTAATGTTTTGCTTAGACTTTTACACGCCTGAAACTTGTCTATAGCGCTTGTTCACTGCTGCTCTTATAGTTGTGTAAATTGCTTCCTTGTCCTCATTTGTAAGTCGCTTTGGATAAAAGCGTCTGCTAAATGACTAAATGTAAATGTAAATGTAAAATGAAAAAAAGGTAAATAAGAAAAAAAAACATCAATTCATTTATCTATTTATCAGGATCCGCATTAGCCACTACCTTGGTATATTATATTCTTCCTGTGGTTCATCGAACACAAAACAAAATTACATTAATCCATAACAACAAAGACCAATAAAAAATAAATAAATAAATAAAATCCAAAATTCATACGACATTCAGATCAACAATCCACTTAATATTGTGCCATTAAATAATTCTTCAAAAAAAAAATTAAACCACATTTTACTTATGAAATGTCTGATGGCGATTCATTGCATGTTTTCATTCCTCTGTACATTAGTCCGTTGCTTTGCATTAGTTTTTGAAACAGGAAGCAAAACTTTTCCTTTTGATGCATGCCTGGTGTTAAAATGATGACTAGCATAACTATACAAAAGTTGACAGTACAATACACTTGGAACTCTTGACTGAGAAATATTTCTTCTGAAACACAACAGAGAAACAATTACCCAATCCTTCACCAATAACCAACCTAAAGTTTTATGCATTTTTATAATATAAATCCTTCTATTACAGTGTAAAATTAGTCGTGCAGCTCTATTCTGGACTAACTGTAATTTATCTAAGTTCTTAATTGATGCACTCGACCATACCACTGGACAGTAATCTAGATAAGAACCATTGCCTAAAAGTTGAGAGATACAGTACTGTGGTAAAAATTTGACAACTCTTAATAATTGATAAACCTCTACCCATTACCATTTTATCGATCTGTTTTGACCACTTCAACCTGCTATCAAGAAGAACTCCAAGAAGCCTAATTCCCTCTACCTGTTCAACAGGCACACTCATTACAGACTAATTCAACTGTGGTTTACATTTAAATTGAAAGTTTGATCCAAGCACAATACTTTTGATTTTTGTCAAATTTAAAACAATCTTATTATTCTGTACCCACTTTACCACTAATTGTAACTCCTCATGTAAAACAGCAGGTAATTTTTTCAATCGATGCTGCCGGTAGATATAATGTTGTATTATCTGCATGCATAACTGCCCTTGCATGCTTTAAAACCAAAGGAAGATCATTGGTAAAAATAGAGAAAAAAACCAATGGTCCTAAACAGCTTCCTTGAGGCACACCACATTGCAACTCTTTCACTTCTGAATGACTTCCATTATAGAATACACATTGCCTCCTACTAGTCAGATAACCAATGCACAGTTTAAGTACATTTATAACATTTTTCAAGCAATAATTTATGATCCAGTACATCAAAAGCAGAGCTAAAATCCAACAATACTCTCATTAAATTACTATCATCAATCTGTACTAAACAATCATCAATTATATGTGTTAATGCTGTTCCTGTTGAATGTCCTACTAGATATGCATGCTGAAAGTCAGAGAATAAATCGTGTTCCTTTAAAAAATGATTGAATTTGTTCACACACTATCATTTCAAACACTTTACTAAGAACAACTGGCAATAAACTTATTGGTCGCTTATTAGCTCCACTAAAACTCAGTGCTGCATTTTTCTGTAAAGGAATAACCTTTGCTTCTTTCTAAGTTAAAGGGAAAATCCCTTCTTTAATACTCACATTGAAAATATGATAGACTGGTTTTGTTAAGGGAAAAGCAAGATTCAGGTTATTACTTTTGAGTTTTTACACAATTGAAAGGTTTTAAGATCAATCTTGCAGTTCAGCAAAGAATAAAAAAATTAATTAAAATAAATAAAATGTCAGAATTGTGAAGGGATAAGGCAAGATTCAGGTCTTTACTTTGGAGTTTTAATTTTAGTCATGACTTTTGTCACATAGCCTAATTTTGCTTGCTTCACACAATACTGATACATTTTGTAGAATTGCAGGGTAAATTCTCACAATTGTGAAAACGAAAAGTCAGAATTTTCTAATACAGCCTTAAAACTGTGAAATATAAATTGTGTATTCTGGCATTTCTTTCACAATTAAATTTTATGTTTAGCAATTTTAGGTTTACATCCCACAAATATGAGTTCACAACTTACAATTTTGCAACTAAAAGATATAATCTCGCAATTCTGTGGGAAAAAAAAACAACAAATTTGAATTAAGAGATGTAAGCTTTGTTTCAATTTAGAAAAAAAAAAAACATCTTCAAGATTTAACCTTTCTTGAATTTTCACATTTCGTTTTTTTTTCACAGAATTAAAAAAATATATGAATTTGTAATTATAAGATTGCCTAGGACTTCACAATCACAAGAAATAAAATCACAATACTCAGAAAAACAACAGAATTGCAAGAAAAAAATTGGCCAAGTCAGATTTTAAGTGTACAAGATGTTTAAGTAAACTTGAATTTGTGAGGGAAAAATAAGTAGGAGCAAAACTGACTGTGTTCAACTATAAATTTGCATATGTTTCATGTAACCATCAAATCTGAAATCTGAAAGAAAAACTGCTGAATTACAAGATTTAAAGCTAGAATTGAAAAGTCACAATTTAAAAAAAAATTGAAAGATTTAATTTATTTTTTTAATTTTTTTGCAGAATTGCAAAATATTAAATTTGATTTAGAAGATTGCCTAATAACTCAAAACTGCAAAAAAAATCAATAAAAAGGTTTATTTCTTGCAAATCTAATTGCCCGATGTAAACTTAAAATTAAGGATAAAATTAATTGAAGCAAAACTGTCTATATTCTATTATAATTTGCATAAGCATTAAAGTCATCTTATATATATATATATATATATATATATATATATATATATATATATATATATATATATATATAAAATATAACAATTATTATTATTATTATATACAGTTGAAGTCATAATTATTAGCTCCCCTTGTTTATTTTTTCCTCAATTTGTTTAACGGAGAGAAGATTTTTTCAACACATTTCTAAACACAATAGTTAATAACTCATTTCTAATAACAGATTTATTTTATCTTTGCCATGATGACAGTACATAATATTTGACTAGATATTTTTCAAGACAATTCTATACAGCTTAAAGTGACATTTAAAGGCTTAACTAGGTAAATTAGGTTACCATGGCAGGTTAAGGTAATTAGGCAAATTATTGTATAATGAAAAATATCGAAAAAAAAGGGGCTAATAATTTTTACCTTAAAATGTTTTTTAAGAAGAAAAAATATTATCAGACATACTGCGAAAATTGCATTGCTCTGTTAAACATAATTTGAGAAATATTTAAAAAAGAAAAAAAATATATATATACATATATACATATATATATATATATATATATATACATATATATATACATATATATATATATACATATACATATATATATATATATACATATACATATATATATATATATATATATATATATATATATATATATATATATATATATATATATATATATATATATATATATATATATATATATATATATATATATATATATATATATACATATATATATATATATATATGCCCTCTCAAATAAACCTCTAATTGGTCTTACCGTCTACTTTAGTGATGATTGGTCCAGAAGTGATAGTGGCGGCGTCGCTGACTGAAGTTCCCTGGGCCGACTGCACTTCTCTCCTCTTCCTTCCAAACACTGTGCAATTCTAACACACATGCATGTAAATACACTTTATTAGCTGAAGCCATATGTTTCTCTCAGTCAGTCACTGTGCTCATACCTGCCGTAAGGATCTGCAGAATGTTTTCTCACAGAGTCTGGTGGCGCAGTGGATGTAAGAGGTGGACACTGTCCTGTTTCTGTGCTCGGTGAAGCGAAACGCCTCGAAGGAGAAACGTGCGGCCTGAAGCTCTCCATTCACAAACATCACGGTCTGTGGCTCTTTGTGACATCTGATAATGACAGAGAAAAATGTGCAGGGTTACTTTAAAGAGATGCTTCACCCTAAAATGAACATTACTCTACATTTAAGTGGTTTAGACCTGTTTGAAGATATTTTGAAGAATATTGGAAGCCACTTAAAAAAAAAAAATTCCAAGTGGAAACATTCTTCAGAATATCTTCCTTTGTGTTCAACAGAATAAAGAGACTCAAACAGGTTTGTTTTCAATTCAATTTACCTTTATTTGTATAGCGCTTTTACAATGTAGATTGTGTCAAAGCAGCTTCACATAAAAGGTCATATTAAATTGGAACAGTTTAGTTCAGTTTGTAGTGTTTAAGTTCAGTTCAGTTTAGCTCAGTTCAGTGTGGTTTAAAAATCACTACTGAGAGTCCAAACACTGAAGAGCAAATCCAACGATGCACAGCTCTACAGACCCCGAACCATGCAAGCCAGTGGCGACAGTGGAGAGGGAAAACAAACTTCACTAATTGGCGAAAGTTTTAAACAAGTAAAGGTTGAGTAAATGATGACAGAATTTAAATTATTGGGTGAACTATCCCTTTAACTACATTCCAAACATGAAGTACTTGTAATCGGTTTATGTAGCATGTTAAAAATGCTCATGATTTAACAACAGTTTTTTTTTATTACATGATTATAATTTTTTTTCCACTGTGGCCATAAATTACTCCTAGTTTGTTCTTTTTGTGCCTTTATTAAATGGGCAATGTGTAATTTCATATCTCAAATATAAAATATTTCCAATTTTCTTTTAAATTAGGTAATGTTTTTGTTAAAAACGCTGAAAACTGCTCAAAAATATTTGACGTGATTAATGATCACATGATATGCAGATGATTGTGTTTAGTAGGTGATTAATTTGGTCGTTTTTATTTATTATACTTGCACTTTTTTCTGATTTTTAATTAATTCAACCAACACATTCTGTTTTAAGTCATATAATAAAAAAAGTTCTGTCATAAAAATGTTTAAGAAATCATGCTACACTGATCATGTTTCATTCATTCATTCCTTTTGGCTTAGTCCCTTTATTAATCCGGGGTCGCCACAGCGGAATGAACCGCCAACAGCACGTTTTACTCAGCGGATGGATTTTTCCAGCCGCAACCCATCTCTGGGAATGATCATGTTTAATTATTTTTAAAAAATACATTTTATGTATTTGCATACATAAATGTTTAATGTATTCATGTATCACCAAAATTTCCCTTTTTTCTGGTTATTTTTATTTTCTGAATTTTGTTTTTCATTTTTCGGTATTCAATTTAATGGTTAAAAATAAATAAACAAAATAAAACACATTTGTATGTAATCTACTCAACAATGACTATAAATAACAATCACTTTACTGGTAAAAATCTGTATAGGAATTTAGCAGCCATTTTTGCTTGGTGTAAAAATTGCTTATTAAAAATGAATAGTTTAAAAATGAGTAAATGAGATGGATGTAAGCCTTCACTTACCCAATAAACAGGTCAAATGATGTGCTGTTTCCTGGATAAGGACTAGTGGTTGCATAACATCGATCCAATAGAACATTGAACCTTTCAAAAAACAAAACATCCATAAAATAACATACACATATACTAATTGTGTGCTTTATTTGTCTTTGGGCTGTAACAAATGTTTAATTTTTTATAGGAGTCACATCGCTCCCATCTCATTTTGCATCTTATATCACAAAACATGTTATAATGAATGATAAAACTCTCCTAAAATTGAACAGTTACCTTTGGGTGAGATTAGTAGCTCGAACTTCCACAAAAACCCTGGTCTTCAGATTGAGACCCAGTGGAGGAATGGTGAGACGAGTTGTATATGCCAAGTCCTTTCAGTCACACACACACAGAGAGACAGACTGAGATAAACACATGCAAATGTAATTTAATGTGTTCATGAGCGTGAGAAAATGTGCTTTTTGGGGGGTGAACTGTCACTTTAAGTTGCATTGTGCAGTTCACTTAGCGGCCAGCAGTGTCACTAATAACAAGTGTTTCTCAATTTCACATAAAGTGTGTGACCCTAGACCACATAAACAGTTATACCCTAGTTTTTGGAAATTGAGTTTTTGGAAATGTATACATCAATGGAAAGCTTATTTATTCAGTTTTCATATGATGTATGGTTTATTAGGATTGGACAATATTAGAATAATTTGAAAACCTGGAATCTGAGGCCTCATAAGATCTAAATATTGAGAAAATCGCCTCTAAAGTTGTCCAAATTAAGTTCTTAACAATGGATATTACTGATCAAAAATGAGTTTTGATCTACTTAAGGACGGAATTTCACTACATTTCTCCATGCGACATGATCTTAATATTCTCATGATTTTTGGAAAAAAATATATAGCTTTTCTCACAAATATACCTGTGCATCACAAGACCATAGGGTTATGTGGTCCAGGAGGGTCATAATAGCACCAATAAAAATGATATGCAAAACTAATAAAGAGAAGCATTAAAATACCTCAAAAAGATGCATGCTGAGAGTGCTGATGAAACTACCATTGTTGTCTTTAATGGCCAGACTCACTCCAGATCTGCCCCCCCCAAAACAAGCAGAAAAGCAACTTTCAGACCAAGAATGAGAATTAAAATAGTAGCCTACAAAGCACAGTAACATTGTTTAATAAGCATAATTTTTTGTCATCTGCCTCTAAGTTACCGTGCTAGCAATGTAGAATCTGATTGGCTGTCAATGTTTTTTATCACTCATCAACTGGAAATGAATTGTGCTTTAAATGATATTGTTCCTCTGCTTTGTTATCTGCTATTTCTTTATATTTAGAACAAATATAGTAGTCGTCATTATCATCTTTGACATGAACAGGATTAGTCCTGAACATAATTTTTCAGGAAGAACAGTGAAATAATACATAAGACTTTTTTTTGTTACATTTTTTCCCCATGAACAACCTCCCTTCCCTTCAAAATAATAATAATAA
Organism: Danio aesculapii; assembly: GCF_903798145.1. Taxonomy (NCBI): domain Eukaryota; kingdom Metazoa; phylum Chordata; class Actinopteri; order Cypriniformes; family Danionidae; genus Danio; species Danio aesculapii. The sequence goes on from NC_079444.1 coordinate 29,796,704, forward strand.
TAATAATAATAATTATTATTATTATTATTATTATTATTATTATTATTACTATTATTATTATTATTATTATTTAAATTAAATATTTACATATTCACAGTGTTTTGATGTTTGCCCATTGAGTTTGATTGCATTTTCCTTTTAAGCATAGACCTTTTAATTTCTCTATTAGTTTTAGTTTGGGGGAAGTGTTACGCCTTTTTCAAAGTATGAGATCATTGGATTCCATACTGTATAAAAATGTTTAGTGGATCAAGAGATTATTTAGTTTTCTCCCATCATAAACACAACATCATATCACTAAGTCTGAGTGAAACTAAAGGTGGTTTACTTAATTTTCAATCAAGCAATATTCTTCTCCAAGTCATAAGACACATGAAGCGTCTTGATAATTATTGAACATGACTGTACCTTGTTCAACTACTCCAAAAACAGCCATTTCAAAACTAGGCCTAATGTCTTTATAGTTGTCCAATAATCAAACAGTCTGGGGCATTCCCAAAACATGTGAGGCAAATCTACTTTAGCAGAATGATATAGCTCACGTGTCACTTACATTTGTGTATATCTTGGAACGTCTAGCCTTACTGTAGTAAAGTCTGTGAAGGATCTTGAATTGAAATAAGCTTAAGCTGTACTGAACATAATTTAATTAAACTTAATTTCACATATTTTAGATTAAAATAAAAGACTTAAGAATACACCAACAGTGCATCTAGAAAGTATTCACAGTGCTTCACTTTTTCCAATTTTTTTATGTTACAGCCTTATTCCTAAATGGATTAAATTGATTTATTTCCTCAAAATTCTACACACAATACGCCATAATAACAATGTGAAAAAACGATTTTTAGAAATTGTTCCAAATTTATTACAAATAAAAAACCTGAAAAATCACATGTACAAAGTATTCACAGCCTTCGCTCAATACTTTGTTGATGCACCTTTTTGAATATGATGCCACAAGCTTGGCACACCTGTATTTGGGAATTTTTGCCCATTCCTCTTTGCAGTATCTTTCAAGCTCTATCTGGTTGGATGGGAAGCAACGGTGTACAGCCATTTTCAGATCTCTCCTGAGATGTTCAATAGGATTTAGGTCTGGGTTCTGGCTGGGCCACTTAAGACCATTTACTAAGTTGTTGTAAAGCCACTCCATTGATATTTTGGCTGTGTGCTTTAGGTGAACTGAAGATGAACCGTCGCCCCAGTCTGAGGTCAAGAGCACTCTGAAGCAGGTTTTCATTCAGGATGTCTCTGTACATTGCTGCATTCATTTTTCCCTCTATCCTGACTAGTCTTCCAGTTCCTGCCGCTGAAAAACATCCCCGCAGCATCATGCTGTGGGGATGTTTTTCAGCAGCAGGAACTGGAAGACTAGTCAGGGTATTGTGTGTAGAACTTTGAGGAAATAAATGAATTTAATCCATTTTGGAATAAGGCTGTAACATAAAAAATATTTTTTAAAAAGTGATGCGCTGTGAATAATTTCTGGATGCATTGTATGTATCCTGGCATTATGTTTAAGGCACATTAAAAGACTGTAATGTTAATAATATTTACATATATCTTATAACAAGTATTGTATTATAATATATATTTATTATTATTATTTTCCCAATTCATTGAAATTGAATGTTTATTATGAGTTTAACCAAAAGGATGATCATTTTTAGGATTCCTGTATCAGTTTTCATTTCCATTTTATTTCTGTTTAATTTAAAACACTGAAGAAAAGTTGCGAAATTATAACTTTTTGTTTTAATTACTACCACTACTGCTTTGAGAAGTACACCAATACTGAGACAGGGCCAAATGTCTAAACCATTGAAATCACATTTATTCATTTATTCATCTAATACATTGTCATTACAGATTACATTATCATAAACTATTTCATAGATCAATCTATTTCTGCTTGAAATCAGGAACAGATCTTCATGTACCTCATTCAGAATTACAAATGTGAACGTTTATTTAATTGTGTATGAGCGTTGGTTAACTCACACGCTGATCTCGGTGTTGTTGAGCAGGTACTGCAGTGGGTATCGGCAGGAGAACATGTACTTTATTTCCTGCTTGTAGGTGATGGTCCCAGCGTTGGGGTCTAGAGTGTTCACCACACCAGAGATGTTCACCGACTGCACACTGGAGAAGTCTGAGAAAAGCCCAGATCCAATCTCCTGACTGATCTGTGGAGGACGGTGGAACATGCAAAGACAGAAGCCTAACCTGAAGATTAGAAACAGCTTCGGTGTATCAATGCAACTAATCTGAGATACTTTTAGATTAGCAATGCAAAATGGCTATATGAATTTTTTCATTATATACTACAGTCAGGGTGTGAATTATACATTCGATCAGGGGGTCAACTTTTTCAATAATGTTAGTTTGTATAATACGTGCTTCAGCTAATCAAATATAAGTATTTATTTAAATTACATCTAATTTAATAATAAAACATATTTAAGTTTTCAGTGTTTGGTGGGATGTTTAATGTATTCTGACCTACAGTATTCGCTGACTAGCTGTTTCAGTGGCTAGTGTAGGTCAAACGACTAAATATGTCAAAACAAACTATATGTCGAAAGAAACACTTATTTAAGAGTCTTGTGAACATCGGTGCTCTAGATCTGCTTGTTTCAGACTGATGAATGACATTTTTCTTGCGTAGGCATATTGACATGATTATAGGAGTGGACAAATGCATATTTATCTATTGTTTAAATTATTAATATTATTATTTAGGATACAAATCAGAGCAAACTACTACTGACTATTTAGAGCTGACACCCACACATGTTTTGATGTCCTTCAGTGGTGATCATGATTTAATTAGGGGGAGGTGGGGGGGTCAATCCCACCCAAACCCCCCTTTAGTTCGCACCATGATTACAGTGAAGTCTTTTATTAGACCACAACATAATAAAAGGCTATTATTTCAATTATTAGGTTACAATTTTTATAATTAAAAATTATATTAAAGAATTTAATTTAAAATTTAATTAAAGAATGAATTATTATTAGTAGTAGTGTGTAGTAGTAATTATTATATTATTATATAGTATTATTATTAAAACAACAATAAAATAAACAATTTGAAAATACATAAGGAACAATACAATATTAACAATATTAAACTAGGCAAACTATATATAATAATAATTATAATTATAAAAACATGTATATTTTCAAAATTAGTTTCTCTATAAATTCTAGTATTTTAGTAAAATCTTTAACCAAAAGTTTTATTATTATTATTACCATTATTATTATTATTATTATTATTATTATTATTATCATTAATAATAATAAAATAATGATAATAATAATATTAATAATATAAAAAATAATAAAAATATATAAATAATAATAAAAAAAATTCAAAAATAAATAAAATAATAATAAAAATATATAAATTATATATATATATATAGTAATAAAATAATAATAAAAATATATCAATAATAATAAAATAATAATATATAAAAACAATAATATAACAAATAAATAATAATAAAATAATTATAAAATATATAAATAATAAAATAATGATAAAATATAGATATAATAAAATAATGACATAAAAATAGTAATATAATACATAAATATTAATAATAAAATTATGATAAAAATATAATAATAATAATAATAATAATAATAAATAATAATAATTATTATTATATTAGCAGAAGAATTACAAGGATAAACTAATAATAAAAAAATATTATATTATATTAACAATAACAATTAAGCTTTTTGGACACATATTTGTTTTTGTTTTGTTTTGATTGTGTTTTTTGTACCTATGCACTTTATCATCATTATTTTTTAGTTTTATTTTTTTTTAATATTCAAATAATACATTTATCATACACTATTTTATACTATTATTAATCACAATTTAAAAGGGGAGAAAATTAATTGAATTAATAAATAATATAAATTAAACATAATAAGCTCTATTTTGTTGTCGTTTCATTTCTAAATACTTCAAAAACATTTTGAGTTGCATAATATGTATACATGTATAATTATTCAATATAAAAGTTATTATTTTCATAATATCCATAGAAAAAAAATGTCTACTACCGTGAGTTTATTGGAGCAAATAGACAAGTATGGCTCAGTGATGTAGAACTGGAATTTGACTACAGGGGGGTCGACGGTCCAGTCTGCATTTCCTCTGCATTCAGGTGTGAAGAACTGACCATTCAGAGCAACCATCGCTTCACTGTATCCATTGAAATACATGGGACACAACAAAATCTGCAAATCTATCCTGTTCGTGCCACAAACCACAGTGATGTCCGAGTTGTCTGTAAAATAAAATGTTTATTTTATGACATTTATTGTTTGAACTGAAATCTATGGTTAGGACATTTAAAGGGACAGTTTAGCCAAAACTGAAAATGTATTAACCATTTTTCAATTGACTGATTGTTTCAAACCAGTTTGAGTTTCCTTCTTCTGATGAACACAAAGGAAGACATTTTGAAGCATGTTGGAAACCGGTAGCCATGGACATCCATTGGATTTTTCTTTCCTAAAATGGAAGTCAATGGCTTCTGGTTTTAAACATTCTTTGAAATATCTTTGTGTTCATCAGAAGATGGACACTCAGAAAAATTTGGAACCACTTTGTTAAAACTGAAATGTAAGATGCTACCGGGACATTTAAAGGGACAGTTATCACAATTTAAAAAAAAAAAAAAATCATAACAAACACTTAATATAGCAAATTGTTGTGTCATTATGGAAAAATGATGATATAAATACTATTCATTTAAAAATTCAACCAAAAAAATTTTATATGTCATCTAGTAATTTAATCACTCTAAACTATTGTATTTTTTAAGTGGAAGAAATGAAGAGCAGCATGACACATTCCTTAAATCAACAATAAAATTGGTGTTAGTTGTCTCATAAAAAAGAAATATTATAAATAAAACTCTGATATTTATGGATTAAATGAGCAATATCACACGAGTAGCAGTGCGATGTGGCTGTATATTGGCACAGGTGGGAGGTGTGTGTTGCCTTAGTGTCCCCACCTGTGACGATATACAGCCACATTGCACTGCTATGAGAGTGATATTGCGTTTATACAACAGTTTGATGACATAATCGTGTATATTAAAAAAAAGAAAATCAAACATGGAGAGTCTCAAATCCCTTTTGTATGAAGAACTGCTTTCTTCCACCATTCATTCACATCTGCAACTGACGTCAGAACAGCAGAAACCGTTGCTACTTCACCAACGTCACTTTAGAGCTAGTATTTCAATGATTCTCTAGCGTAATGTCTGAAGTGATGACAAAACAGGTGACTTTGCTCACATTTTAAGATTATAAGGCTGAACAGCATGAAACGCCAGTCTACAGAGATATCTCCCAGTATTTCTCTGTTGCAATCGGGAGATCACAATATTACTATGGTATAAATATAGCACTACAACATACAAAGAGAGATCAACTTAGAAAGTCATTTACCCGTTTAATAATTATTTGATCAGCTGTAGTTTGAAGTTATGCCGTTGTCTCTTAGAGCTTATTATGCGGTCTCTGTCGCCATCTTGTGGATGAACATCATCAACCGCTCAATGACAGACTAATGGCCACCAACGCGTCTCTCAGAAATTATAAATATTTTAAAATAGGCACTATCCTTAGAAATAAACTGCATAGTTGCAAACTAAACAACTACAATTTTGAATAAAAAAAAAAGTCTTAAAAGTACATTATGTTGCCCAACAGCTGCAATATTTGTCAAACTGTAGAGAGTCCTCTGAATGTGGGTGGAGTAATACACAAGGGTGAAGGGTTAAGAGGCTGGACGAGTGATGTTAGCTGGCAGAATATTGCACGGCTAACAGCCAATAAGATTTAAGAACCAGACAGAACTGTTGCATAAACTAAAATATATAACGCTACTGGGACATTTAAAGAGACAGTTCAAACAAAAAAATAATACTAATACAAAAGTAGATTAGTTGTTCATAACAAACACCTAATATAGTAAATAGTTGTGTCGTTATAAATAAATGAGGATATTGAAACTATTTATAAAAAGTCTTCTAATAATTGAATATTACAATATTAAAATATTATTTTTTTTTAGGAAAGGAAAGGAAGAGCATCGTGACATTCCTTAAATCAACAATAAAATTGGTGCTAGTTGTCTAATAAAAAATGAAAAAGTTGTGTAATAATATATAAATCAAAATAAACCAGTGATGTTCATAGTTAAACTGAAATATATAATGCTACTGGGACATTTAAAGAGGGAGTTCACAAAATAGAAAAATTAAAACAAAAGTAGATCACTGGTTTATAACAAACATCTAACATAGTAAATAGTTGTGTCATTATGGATAAACGAGGATATAAATACTACTTATATAAAAACAAATGTAAACCAAAAAAATGTAAATAAATCATTTAGTAATTTAATAACACTACTGTGATTTTTTTTAAGTGAAGGACAGGAAGAGCATCGCGACACAATCCTTAAATCAACAATAAAATTGGTGCTAGTTGTCTAATAAAAAATGAAAAAGTTGTCAAGTAAAAAAAATATACAAAATACAGCGATTTGTATAGTAAAAACTAAAAACTACTAACGGCACTGTTGCGTTCGCAGGTGTGTGCGTGTGTGTGTCTCTCTCTCTCGCTTTTCATCTGCACAGGTAATAGAAATGTCCCGGGTTCATATCCCGGACGAGCCCCCAATTTATGTTACGACCCTGGTCTACAGTCAAAGACATAACATAAATAAAACACTCGAAAAAATAAATTCACTTTTATGAACCCTAGAGTTGGGTCCGCTTATTTCCCTTTTTGATCTTTTCTCTCTCTTTTTTTTTTTTTAAACACTTACAGAGGACCCACAGAAAAATAATAAATAAAAAGTACACTACACCTAACAAAATTACAGAAATAAAAATACTCCTACCTCCTTGACTATAAAGAAAAAAACAGGAGAAAATATTTACACAAAAGAAAAGTGTGGCGTCCAAATTTGTTGAGTGTTTTATTTGTGTTACGTCCTTGACTCTAGACCAGGGTCATAACAGAGACATCAAAAGATAGAGTTTAAAACATGAATATAAATGTAGATCAGTTGTTCATAACAAAAAAAAGTAAATAGGGATAAATGATGATATTATTTATTTAAAGAAAGATTCAATTAAAACAATTAAATAACTCATCTAGTAATTTATTATCTCTGAACTATTGTGTGTTTTTTTTTTAAAGTGAAGGAAATGAAAAGCATTGTAACACCTTCCTTAAATCAACACCTTCTTATAGTGGTCTAATCCTTTCATAATATTATTCAGAAAATGTTTGTTGTTCAATCTGACACGCTACTGCGACATTTAAAACCACAACTAAAGAAGGCCACGTCATTAAAACAATAGCGCATATGTTTAACAAAATACAGGTCCAATATTGCCAGGTGGTCTCGGGTTCCTCTGTGCTTCTAAAGGGGCTGAAAGCTGAGAGCGAGGAGAGATTCATAAGGATATGTCTGGATCTTTAAGACTCACCTGGCTCTCTGAATGTAGGATGGGTAAGGCAGGGACTCTGAGCCTCCAACTGGAGAATCAGGACAAGATGATACACAAGGAGGACAGGCCACATGATGCTGTGTGGCTGCAGGGGAAAATCCCACACAGCACATGAGCACATTGACCTTGATTCACTCCAAAGCAGACATTAAAGGGGGAAAAAGACAAACACTTACAGGTGGATCACTCACGCTACAGGTGTTCAGTTCCACATGCAGGTGTTCTGCTTGAGCGCTGCAGTAGGAAATGAATGAGGATTCTGGTGACGGAGAAACAGTTTATTTTAAACAATAAATTAATTCAATGTAAACACTACTAATAGTAGTCATGATAAAATCAGACAGATTGATATTATGTAAAAAGATAGATTAAACCAACTGGAAAGATGAATAGAATGAAAGATGAATGGTCAGACATATGATTGGATAGATAAAAAAACTGAATGGATGGATAATTACTAAAAAAAAAAAAAAAAAAAAAAAAAAAAAGACAAAACAAACAAACAAAAACTAAAGAAATGGGAAAAAAAAAGAAATAAACTAAGTGAACAGGGAATAAAATAATAAATGAATAGAAGAGTAAAGAAAGAAAAATGAAGAAAAAAAAGAAAGAAAAAAGGAAAGAAAAGAGAAGACTAACGAAATGGAAAAAAGAGAAATAAACGAAGTGAATATTAATAAATAAATAAAAATCAAAACAACAAAAATGAGAACAGAAAAAGGAAAATAAAAAAGAAAAACAATCAAATAAAGAAACAAATTGAATATGAATAAATAAATAAAAATAAATTAAAAAAATAAAGAAAGAAAGTAACAAAAATGAAGAAAAAAGTAAAGAAAAATAAAGGAAAAAGGGAATAAATGAAATTAATATTACTAAATGCATAAAAATTTAAAAAAACAAAAATGAAGGAAGAAAGAAAGAAAGAGAAAAGAAACAATCAAACTGAAAAATGAACAAGCAAAATTAATGAATAAAAAAATAAAGAAACAAAAATAAAGAAAGAAAGAAAGAAAGAAAGAAAGAAAGAAAGAAAAGAAAAGAAAAAAGAAACAACCAAAAAAAGATGAAACAAACTAAAGAAAAGAACAAACGAAATGAATATGAATAAATAAAGAATAAAGAAAGAAACAAAAGAAAAAAAATGTAAGAAAAGAAAAAAAATGTAAGAAATGAAAAAAAAAAACAATAAATAAATAAATTAATTAAAAAAATAAACAAAAATGAAGAAAAGAAAAAAGGAAAAAGAAAAGAAACAAACGAATGAAATGAATGAATAAATAAAAAAGAAACAATAATAAAAAAAGAAAGAAAAGAACGAAAAATAAACTAAATAAATGAACAAACTAAAGAAATAAACGAAATTAATATAAACAACTGAATAAACAAAGAAAAAAATGAATGACACAGAATGATAGAACGATACAGATAAAATGACATAGAACGATAGACAGATAGATAGATGGATGGATAGGTGGATGGGTAGATAGAATGATAGAACGATAGATAGAACGATAGATAGAACGATAGAACGATAGATAGAACGATAGAACGATAGAACGATAGATAGATAGAAAGATAGATAGATAGATAGATAGATAGATAGATAGATAGATAGATAGATAGATAATTAAATCAATAAATAGTCATTATATTTGATTAAAAAGTTTGAACATATATTCATACTAGTAATACTATATGATAAAGAACACACTGTACCTTGTTTTCCTGGTTTCTTCTCATGTGTCTTTTGTCAGTGTTTGTGATGATGTGCTATTTATACTGGCCTCCTCCTGTCCGCATGTGTGAGGGAGGCACCAAAAACACGACAGTCAGAGGAGGAACATCATCAGCCCAAGCTCAGCATCAGGTGTACAGCTCACGTTAATCAAGTACCTGTCTTCAGCATAGAGTCTTATTCCACTAAAGCATTATATCACTGTGTATCACGCTTCACTTTACTGTGCCATTCTAAATCACATTATGCAACAAAAAGTGGTTTACAACATAGGACGTTCATGTTAGTTTCATTAAGTAATGAAATGAAGCCCTTCAGACCATGTTACAGAAAATGTAAAAGTACATTTCCTCTGATCTTAAGGCTTCCATAAATGAGATTAAATAAAAACAGTAAAAATGTCAACATTATTCATTTTGTGTAGATTTTAATCAACATAGGCTCATTCTGAAAACGTAGCTCTATATACAGTTCTGGAGATCGCGAATTATGTAGCCAGAAGTACAAATGGCTGCATTTCATCTTTAAAATGAACACTACGAGGTGGTATGATGGCGGTTTTTTTCTCTCTTACCAGCTGACCGCTTACCTCCATATGGACGGCTTTTCTGCTGTTGCTAGTTTGTCCAATGGCTCACTGCATACATCGGCAACTTGAGACGCAGAGAATAGTTGACCACGACAACGAGGTTCAAGAACAGTTCCAGAAAGTAGTCAAGACAAAAATGAAAGCAGAACAAACAAGTAAATAACAGAGTGAGTAAAAATCAGGGCCGTAGTAAAAATAAGGGGCTTTTCTTTTTCTGGATTGCTTTTGAAAACACCTTTGGTTGGTTTTAGTTCGTCAGTCATTCAGTCAACAGCGGCCTCTGGTGGTCAAAAACAAAAACGCAAAAATTTTTAAAAATGTATTTCGCAATCTCCAGAAATGTCTATGGGGTACATTTTCAGAATGGACATGGGTCAAAGCAATATTAAAAAAAATATACCAACATGAAATTAAAAACACTACAAATGGCTACTTCTGAATATTACAGAGTTGAAAAAGGCAACATTTACCTTTAATTTTGAGGTTTTAGTTTTATATACTGCACATTATTAGAACCCATTGGCCATTATAATGAAACTAAAACTACCATCTATTATATTGAACATATGTACAAATCTATATTTAAAGCTTACAATTCTATAGTTTACATTTGGGCATTTAGCAGATGTTTTTTTTTTTTGTCCAAAGCGAGTTACAATTGACTTTTAACTTTAATTAGAAAATGTGAAGCTTCTTTTTTAAACAAACTATGAAATATCAAGCATATCAATAAATGTGAATAAAAACATAAAAAAAGAAACTTACTTCTGTGTCTGGAACAAAGTATTGCCATACATCCCGTCAGCGTAGAGGATATTTTTTTAAATTACAGCAGACAGAGCCATACTGCCATTTGATTGGACAATAAATGTCCAATAACATGGAAAACTGTTTGTTTAGTCTTAGGCTTTTTTTTGAAGGATTACAAACATTCATTTGTTGAAAAAAAAGTGTTTTCTTAATTTAAATTCATAAAGAAATGTGGTCACTGCACTTTACAATGAGGTTACATTAGTTAATCTACTTACAGTTGCAATCAGATTTATTATTTTTTCTTTTTAAAATATTTCCTAAATGATGTTTAACAGAGCAAGGAAATTTTCACAGTATGTCTGATAATATTTTTTCTTCTGGAGAAAGTCTTATTTTTTATTTTGGCTAGAATAAAAGCAGCTTTTAATTTTTAACAACACTTTTAAGGTCAAGATTATTAGCCCCTTTAAGCTATATATTTTTTCAATAGTCTACAGAATAAACCATTATACAATAACTTGCCTAATTACCCTATCCTGCCTAGTTAACCTAATTTACATAGTTAAGCCTTTAAACATCACTTTAAGCTGTATAGAAGTGTCTTGAAAAATATCTAGTCAAATATTATTTACTGTCATCATGGCAAAGAGAAAAGAAATCAGTTATTCTAAAACTATTATGTTTAGAAATGTGTTGAAATTTGGGGAAATTGGGGGGAAAAAATAAACAGGGGGCTTAATAACTCAGGGGGGCCTAATCATTCTGATTGCAACTGTACTATAGGCTGTATGAACAATACTTGAACAACTGCATTTATCAAAGTACCCAGAATGTTCTATTTGTACACTTTTTAATTTACTCTAGGCTAAGAGCAATACTTAACAACAGTCTTTATTAATCACAGTTCAGCATTTACTAATGCATTATTGAAATCCAAAGTTGTTCTTGTTAAAAGAATTTACAATGAACAACTGTATTTTCTGAAACTAATGTTGAGTTGAATAATTAAAGATCAATAAATACTATAATAAATGTTTTGTTTGTCTTATTAAATACATTACCCAACTGAACATCAAAACATTTATATATGCAGTAGTATATGAAAGAGAGAGAACGTTTTCATTTACTCACCCTTTAATTGTTCCAAACCAGTTTCAATCTTTTGTTCTGTTGAACACAAAAGAAGATATTTTGAAGAATGTTGGAAGACTGTAACCATCGATTTAAATAGTATTTGTTTTTGCTTCTAGGGGAGTCAATTATTCAAACATTTTTCAAAATATCTTATTTTATGTTCAAACTCAAACAGGATGAAACAAGTAAAGAAGGAGTGCAGTTTACTTCAAAATACAACAATACAATTTAATTAAATAAATAGCAATTTCATCAACCTGAACTATTATATAGACTTTAAATGCACAAAAAAAAAAGATCATCATGACGTCTTAACACAACAATAACTGGTATTAGTTGTCTAATCCGTTCATATTATTTTTCATAAAACACGCACATGCTTTCAATGCCCTTTTTTAGCGCAGGTGATTTCAGACATGCCGTCTTCGTGAGAAAGCTCAGTTTTTTTTTTTTTTTTTTTAGAAGCAGGTAGTACGCCTTTTTAGACAAAGCCTGCCATCTTCAGAACATCCATTTAACAAAGGCAGACCCTCTTAAAACTACATAAGGAAGGAACAATGTAGTACATGACCTTCTAAGGTGCCGTTTATCTGGCTATCTGATTCCTTGGACATTGTTTTATTTATCTTCTTTGGGACCGGCCTGCCTCCTTGCCTTCCAACATCTGAAATTGTTTTGGTCAGTCATCAACGTGGTTCATTATTACATTATCATTACTTCCCAGAACTTTGTTGAGTGGCAGCGCTCCTAAAGAGTGCTCTCGCTCCTCCAAAAGCCACAGCACGTTCATTGCATTTCGTCTTTGTCTTTTGAGATCCGGGTAATTTATTATACAAGAAAAAAGTCCTACAGTAGCTTCTCCTTTACCACAGCTAACTCCATTTTTCTTTGATATTTGGCGCAAATTTTTTAGGAGGTGACAATTTTTCTCTTTTTGACTTGTTGTATGGACACGGTGATTTATTTGCAACTGTTTTAGGTGATATTCCACTTCTGCACCTAAACCTAATTCACATTTTGAATTGAAACACAGCTACTGAATCTATCTAGTGCAGGGATGGGCAAACTCGATCCTGGAGGGCCGGTGTACCTGCATAGTTTTGCACTAACCCTAATCAAACACACCTGCTTGTAGCTTTCTAGTGATCTTGAAGACACTAATTAGGGTGTTCAGGTGTGTTTGATTAGTGTTGGAGCAAAACTCTGCAGGGACACCGGCCCTCGAGGATCGGGTTTGCCCATGCCTGATCTAGCGTCTTATTTGGTTCAGCTTCCAGATCAGACCCATTTCCCTCTGCCTAACCTCCAAAAATTTACAGAATCAGTGAGGAAAAGGGCTTGGAAAATAATTCTGGACCCTTCACACCAAACCCGCTCTCCACTTGAATTGTTTCCATTGATGTCTTTCTCAAAATATTTGTCACTATGTTGCTTATTTTACTCATTTTCTGTTGTCCATGATTAGTGTCGTTCCATTTTGTTACCTTAATTATGCGCATATACAGTTGAAACCAAAAGTTTACATACAATGTATAAAAGGTACAATCTTTTCTGTGACTAAACCTTTTCTCTTTTATGCAAGTTACAATCACCAAAATTGTTTCTATTTGCTTAATAGCAAAATAATGAGAGATTTGCTTGAGAATTTTCTTAATAACTTTTCTTGAATGTCAAAAGTTTACATAAAGTAAGATTACTATGCCTCTGAAAAAGCCCAGATGATGGTGTCAAGGTTTTGGAAGTTTCTGATTGGCTAACTGACAACATTTCAGTTAATTGGAGGCACAATTGTAGATTAGTATTTAAGGAAAAACTCAAACACACTGCTTTCTTGTGTGACAACAGGGGAAAATACAAAGAATCAGCCAAGACATCAGGAAGTGAATTGTGGACCTCCACTAGTCTGGTTCTTCTTTGGGTACAATTTCTAGATGCCTGATGGTGCCACGTTCATCAAACAGTTATACGCAAGTATTAACAACATGGGAATGTTCAGCCATCATACCGCTCAGGAAGGAGAAGGATTCTGTGTTTCAGAGATAAATGTGCTATGGTGCAAATTGTGTGTATTAACCCTAGAAGAAACGTGAAAGACGCTAGCTGATGCTGGTGAGACAGTTTCATTACACACTGTGAAACGAGTCCTGTACCGACATGGGTTGAAAGGCCACTCAGCAAGGAAGAAGCCATTATTCCAAAAGCACCATAAAGAAGTCAGATTACAATTTGCAAAAATCACACTGGGAAAAGACTTACATTTTTGGAGACGTGTTCTGTGGTCTGATGGAATTAAAATTGAACTGTTTGACCAGAGTTACATTTGGAGGACAAAAAGAGAAGCTTACAAGCCTAGGAACACCATCCCAACTGTGAAGTACAGTATGGGGGTGGCAGCATCATGTTGTTGGGCTGTTTTGCTGCAGGAGGGACTGGTGCACTTCACAGAATAGATAAAAGAATAAGAATAGAATAATAGAATAGATAAAAGAATAATAATCGTGATGAAAGAACATTATGTACTAATATTGAAGCAACATCTCAAGACATCAGCCAGGAAATTAAAACTTGGCCACAAATGGGTCTTCCAAATAGACCATGATCCTAAGCATGCTGCCAAATTAGTTCAAATGTGCTTTAAGGACAACAGAGTGAAAGCTTTGGAGTGGCCATCACAAAGCCCTGATCTCAATCCTATAGAAAATTTGTGGGCAGAGTTGAAAAAGCTTGAGCGAGCAAGACAGCCTACAAATCTGACTCAGTTACACCAGTTCTGGCAGGAGGAATAAGTCAAAATTCCAGCAAACTATTATGAGAAGCTTGTGGAAGGATACCCAAAACGTTTGACCTTCGGTTTATAGGCAAAGCAAAAAAATACCAAGGAAATGCATGTAAAAGCAAATGTAAACCATTTTGGTGAGCCTAACAGACCTAATAGTAAACATTTAGTATTAACATCAGACATAATATATATTAAAAAAAAATAAATAAATAAAATAAAAATAAAAAAGCTTATGAGAACCCAGAACGTTCTACATATTTACTTCTAAGTCCAATTTGAATTCTTTTATATTTACTTAAATATCTTTATGACATTTTAAATCGAAGGTTTTAGAAAAAAGGGACATTTGCTCTCGCTCTCTCTCTCTCTCTCTCTCTCTATATATATATATATATATATATATATATATATATATATCTCTATCTATCTATCTATCTATCTATCTATCTATCTATCTATCTATCTATCTATATATATATATATATATATATATATATATATATATATATATATATATATATATATAGTATTAAGATTAACATCTACGGAATTATTTGCTAAATAATACCAAACACTAAAGGTATTAATTTTCTTCAAGTACTTTATTCATTGTGCATATTTGGATACTTGATGCGCACGATACGTATTTGTGCTCCTTTTTTTAAAGCCAAATGTCAAAACATGATCATGTGTATTATCATCTTCATCTGCCTGCAGGGGCATCATTATCAAATCTCCTCCTCCATTATGTGTCAGAGTAACACAAGACGGATGAAATCACACAGAACAAATTGTATGAGGTGAACTTCCTTATAATCTGAAATATCTCTTTAGTACTTTCAAGGGAATCTTTTGACAGTTGAATTAAAGCTACTTTGTACCACATACAAACAGTTTATAAATATATTAAGTCAAAGCTGATTAGCTGATCTTCTGCAAAGCTAGAAACTTGTTACTACAAAGAACAGAATAGTTTCGAGTCACTTTTGAAATAAGCACTGGTATGTAATAAATAAGTAATACCATCTATTTAATAGGTGCTAATATTAGTTACATATTATAATGGAGCACTAGAATTTTAAGTAACATTGTAAGTAATGTTACTAGTATCTATAAAGTTAAAGTGAACCTGCTGAGAATTTTGGTTCAGAATGTGCTTAAAACTGAAGCTGAATGAGTAGGGGGCGGGGCACATCATTTCATTAAAGCAAACTAAGGCTAAAAAGGGGCGTGGTTAAGAATATTGTGGCTGAAGCAGTCAACAGATAAGGACTGCTATTCCAAACAAGGAAGCAAACGTCAGGTTTTGATTGAAGATTACCAAAACAAACATTTTTCAGTGAGTTAACTTGCACTGATTAATTATTCACCTAAAGAACAAATGTAGGCCAGATAAATAAACATTTCATGTAATAAATGAGTACTGGTGTGTTTTAAAAAGGTTCTAGGCCCTCTCTAAAAAGCAGCAGCTGGTACGTACAGTGCTTAAATGGAAAATTATATCAATTTTCAGCATGAAATTAAATATTACATTTTTTTTATTAAAAGGCTTGCCATAAGCTTTCTGCATATAGCTCCTTTAAGGCTTGTGAAAGATTATTACATTAATAAAAGTGTAAATTTTACACGATTAATTTTCATCCAATGGTGTGCATACATTCGTATTCAAATAAATGAAACGTTCATTAGGTGCAAATTAAATTACTTCAATTAAACAAGGAAAATAGTTTGAACGCTGTACGTGTGTGTGAGAGTTATATATAATAAATTAGTTTCTGTTTTGTTCATGAATCCTCCAATACTTGAGCAGCCTGCCTTACTGTTGCTATGGTTACATCCTCAGACGACTTCTGTTCACAAGCCAAGCGTCTATTGGTGCACGTCTAAACTTTTGCACAGATACGGCAACAGTGTTGCAAAAATACCTCTATAACAGACAAGAACATCCTCTGAATAAATACTGCGGAAATTCTGCTTTGCAAGCTCCCTTTTGTCCATGTAATAAGCTACATATTACATGACAGGAAAACGGCTACAATTAACCAGTGTTTTATTTGGGGTAAATAATACCAATGTAATGTATGAAGAAACATTTAGGCTTAAGACATTTTCTTCGATATCAATACAGTACAGCAAATTTATGTCAACAAGAATCAATAAAAACCAAAGCCACAGTGTTTTTCTCCGGCAATTTGAGTTTACAGCCACATGGGTTAACAAATGACGGTCATATGCCAGAATAGTACATATCAAGTGTTCACACGTGCAAATACGATCAAGCAGGAACAACCCCAGGTGAATGTTGTGTTACAGATGGAAAGCACCGTGTGTATGTGCTCTTCCAGAGCTCAAGATGTACCAGAGGTCCTTCATGCGGACGGTTTTCATCTGCTATCCGTAAGGATACAGTCCAGTCCGTCTGCCGCTCACTTTCACTTAGAGCTGGTGTATTTGGTCACGGCCTTAGTGCCCTCGGACACGGCGTGTTTGGCCAGTTCTCCGGGCAGGAGCAGGCGCACGGCAGTCTGGATCTCCCGGGATGTGATAGTGGAGCGCTTGTTGTAATGCGCCAGGCGCGACGCTTCTCCGGCGATGCGCTCGAAGATGTCGTTAACAAACGAGTTCATAATGCCCATCGCCTTAGAGGAGATGCCAGTGTCCGGGTGGACTTGTTTCAGTACTTTGTACACGTAAATGGCGTAACTCTCTTTCCTGGTCTTACGCCTTTTCTTATCCCCCTTCTTCTGGGTCTTGGTGACAGCTTTTTTAGAGCCCTTTTTGGGAGCGGGCGCTGACTTCGCAGGTTCGGGCATCGTGTCGATTTATCAAGAATGCTCAGCTGTCACGGGACGGTTTTGGTATGCGAACGCGTTGCGTATATTTCTGCCCCTTATTTATAGAGTCGGCATGCAAATAGGAGTAAAAAATATCGATGTTCTCATAGGACAACATTCGAACGTCACGGACTAAGGTTCGCACTGGGATTGGTCGGTTGCTTTACACTGCATCCATCCAGTCAGAGAACACGTCCGGGTATAAATACCAATCCCTGCTTACATCATAAGCGAAAGCGCATTTGACTAACAACACCAAACAGGACGCTACCAGCCAAACAGCCGGTTCCTTTGTTGTCAAAACATGTCTGGAAGAGGTAAAACCGGAGGGAAGGCCCGCGCGAAGGCCAAATCTCGTTCATCAAGAGCTGGACTTCAGTTTCCAGTCGGACGTGTACACAGATTGCTACGCAAGGGAAATTACGCCGAGCGCGTAGGCGCAGGAGCCCCCGTGTATTTGGCCGCTGTCCTGGAGTACCTGACGGCTGAGATCCTCGAGCTGGCCGGGAACGCAGCCCGGGACAACAAGAAAACAAGAATCATCCCCCGGCACCTACAGCTGGCTGTCCGCAACGACGAGGAGCTCAACAAGCTTTTAGGCGGTGTTACCATCGCCCAGGGCGGAGTGCTCCCAAACATCCAGGCAGTGCTGCTGCCCAAGAAAACCGAGAAGCCAGCCAAGAGCAAGTAAACGGGGCTTCGCGACCATGGACAATGACACAAACGCAGCTAGTCCGAGTAATGTTCTGTTCCCTACTTCACGTTATATTGTGTTTGTTTTAATGAAGACGACAGCTGCATCTTGTAAACTTTGTTTTTTTTGATGTTTTGGACTGACGCACTCCCTCACACAACAGAAGAGACCTACACCACCACTGGCTATAAATGGCCGTGGGACATTAAACCTGCCATCACGGTGGACTTTCCTTACTGAGAAATGAAGAACAACTCCATTTGTGGGGTGAATGAACATCAGTATTTTCATTGTATATGGACCAATGTTGGTTGCATTTTTTTTGTCACTGCTTTAAATTACATGCTAGTCATGTCCTTTAATCTGCTGTTCAGTGGTTATGTTGTTTGAATAAATGTTAAGAGCCAGTGGTAGGCACAAAGACCCTTGATTCATTGTTTTTCTCCAAGCTGCATTGTGCTGCATGACTGGAATAGTCGAAACAGAGGCTCTTATTATGCTACAGTAGGAAAGGTACACTTGGTCTTTATTTAATAAAACTCTTGAATAACTAGCACTCCATTAAAACAGGAAGATGGTGGGTGATTAAGATGTTATAAAGGTATTTTGCAATTATTAAGTAGTTTAATTGTACGCTGATTGGATGCTCTGTTATGGGCATCGCCATGTTGACATCACATTACACTTAACACACTAAGTTAACAGGAATATTTACTTACCAGTGCTGTGCTCATGCTGTTAGAAAAAAAGCTCAAACAAGCAACATTTACTACACATACAATTAAATTAGCTGATTTTTTTTAACCCACAAGCAAATGAAAATTTTTTACAGTATTTATCAAAAATACTAAAATTAACAAATGCTACTAAGAATTTGTTAAGAGAAATAGAAAGAAATACAATCAGATTACTATTATGATATTTATTCAATTCGGGTTTATGTCTAACCATTTAAACAAGCTACATGTTAAACAATTGACATGTAGTGGACTTATTTTTATTGCCAATGTGTGTCAATAAGCAAACACTTTCAGCTGCTTTGATGGCATCTAGATGTTTGCGAACAGTATTTTATGGGCAAGCATTTCCACATAACATTTATAAATTAGCAATGGCCTGCTTTGCTCCCTTATGCACAAATTGAAGTTGGAAGTTACGTAAACAAAACATTAACATTTTGACTCGCAAAAATGTGTCTTATCAGTAGAAAAAAAAAACAATTTAAAGAATGCTAACTTTGGTTAAACTGATTTCTGTTCATTTTAATGAACAAAACTATATAAAACACCATATATATGTGTGAATAAAAACATGCTTTTTTAGCACTGTAACTATGTTCCAGCTAGGGCTGGGCCGATTAACGATATATCAAATCGGTATAAAATTGATGTCAGTAACCATGATAAGCTCTGGACTTTTTTTTTTTTACTCTATAGTGATCTAAGACAGGGTTCATACACATTTTTACTTCAAAAAATTTCATGACTTTTCCAGGATTTTCAAGTCAATTTTAATGACCTAACGTTTCATGTAATGTCTACGTATACGTAGTAAATCATAAGAAAAACAATGAATGATTAAATTTATCACAGCATATCGTAAAACATGTTTTTTAGTTTCAATTTATTTTTTATATCTATGTAAAACAGATGATGCTTACTAATGATGTGAGAGCATGTTTTTGGCCAAGAAAAAAAAAGTAAAAACAACTAACCTCCATTCCAGAATACAGATATTTGTCAAACTAATTTTAGATTATGGTAATAGTTTGTTAATCTAGTAACAGGTAAAACTACTTCTATTATAAAGCCGTGATCACAAAGCACTTTTCACTCCATAGACTTCCATTCATAGGCATGCGAATGCGGCAGATCAAAAACACAAGCACGTGTTTCGCATTTCACTGCATTCGTAAGTTCAAGCTTGGTGAATTCTTACCTGCGAAATCGCATCACGTGATTGCGTTAGACCAATAGAAAATCATTTAAAATATGAAGCAATCGCTCACTTTTATTAACGTCTATTTATATTGTTTAACCCCACCCCTTTTTGCAGTGCTGCACGACAGAATTTTGCAAGCACAAGCTCTAGTGCAGGGGTCACCAATCTCGTTCCTGGAGGTCCGGTGCCCTGAAGGGTTTAGCTCCAACTTGCCTCAACACACCTGCCTGGGTGTTTCAAGTATACCTAGTAAGACCTAGCTTAGCTTGTTCAGGTGTGTTTGATTAGGGTTGGAGAGAAAATCTGCAGGACACCAGACCTCTAGGAACAAGTTTGGTGATCCCTGCTCTAGTGTGACCACAGCTTTAGTCGCTTTGCACAAAAACGTCTGCTAAATGATTAAACGCATATGTAATTTCCATGACTTTTCTAAAGCCTTGTGGGTTTTTCTGTTTTTCCAAAACTTTTCAAGGCTTGGAAAATGCCATGTGAAAATTCCAGGACTTTTCCAGGTTTTCCATGACTGTTTGAACCCTGCTAAGAGCCAATCACACTGCAGAAATGTGCAACAATGCGAATCTTGAAGTGTGTTGATATTAGAGATGCAGAATTTTCAGCCGCCAAATATCGCCCACCGGAAGTTATGCTATTTAATAGACCCCCTAATTTGTGGCTTCAGTCATTGTTGGGATACTCTTTTAAATCTGGAAGAATAAATAACTGATATGGAAATATACATCATTATTGTTTAATATGGAAAAGAATTAATCGAGACTGCGTTTTTGACACATCGCCCAGCACAGTCATAAAGTCTATTATTAGCTTTAACACTGTTGTTTTGATGTCGTGCTGAAGCACATGTTAATTAGACGTCTCACTGAACTGGAAAAGTTAAGTGTAAATAGACCAGCACCATACTTGTTACATATTTGAAAGTGTTTTATTGTCCAAACAAAACCTTTACATATTACACCCTTAATGAGTGAGTCCAATTACATTGAAATGAAATAATGTGTCCACAGAATTCACATCTGCAGTGTGCTTACGACTACTTTATAAAGTGTCTGTAGTTTTAAGTACTTCAAAAACGTAGTAACAATTTGGTTGTTACATTATTTAATATTAACACAACGACCAAAACTTATAACTTAAAGTTTTTTTTTATAGGCAGCAAGGAAAATACACAACCTTGCGCTTTCATCTGAGCCAAAATAGCTGCATTTCTTTTCTCAAATAATAAAGCTGACTTTAAAGACAGCATGGGTTTCAGAAGTGCCAATCACATGGGATGTTACAATTAAATGTAAAACTGAATTAAATAATGGTACATAATGGTGGCTTTGACAGAATCTGGCAATTAGCAACATATAATCTCCATTTTTTTTCTCTGACTTTAAGTTTATTTCTCTGCGTACCCTTCTGTTTTCATGTCATTGAGGCCCAAGTCTTCGTTCTGCTCAAAGGTCCTGGTGTATTTCTCAATCTTCATTTCTGGATCTGGATCTGGAGCATAAACATTCTGCAAAAGAGAGAGAAGAAATTCAATTCATCTTTATTTCTATGGCGTTTTTAATATAGATTGTAGATTTAATGTAGATTGATTCAAAGCAATTTCACATAGAAGTTCTAGTAAACTGAAACTATCAGTCCAGTTTTCCATATTTTTTTTCAAAAAGCGAGGTGGTTAGCTCACAAAAAGAATACAATATAATATATTTGCACTTTAAAAAAAGAATAAAACAAATAAATTTAATTCACACAGGGTATAACAATTTAAACTTAATCAATCAATTAATAATTACCTGAAGATAGCTATTTCCCGCTGGATCATCCAAGACAATATGCACATCCATTTCTCCCGCCATGATCTAGGAAACATTTTTATAAATTCAACACATTATGAACAGAGAATAAAATTAGCAATATGGTTAACACCTTTCTTTATTAATAAACAATGGCTTGCTAAATATTTTACACACATATATACAGTTTAAGTCAGAATTATTAGCCCCCCCTTTGAATTTTTTTTTTCTTTTTTAACTATTTCCTAAATTATGTTTAACAGAGCAACGAAATTTTCACAGTATGTCTGATAATATTTTTTCTTCTGGAGAATGTCTTATTTGTTTTATTTCGACTAGAATAAAAGCAGTTTTTAATTTTTTAAACACCATTTTAAGGACAAGATTATTAGTCCCTTTAAGTTAATTTTTTTTCCCGATAGTCTACAGAACAAACCATCGTTATACAATAACTTGCCTAGTTAACCTAATTAACCTAGTTAAGCCTTTAAATGTCACCAAGCTGTATAGAAGTGTCTTGAAAAATATCTAGTGAAATATTATTTACTGTCATGGCAAAGATAAAATAAATCAGTTATTAGAAATGAGTTATTAAAACTATTATGTTTAGAAATGTGTTGGAAAAAAAAATAATCTCTCTGTTAGACATAAATTGGGGAAAAAAATAAACGGGGGGCTAATATTTCTGACTTCAACTTTGTATGTATGTGTGTGTGTGTATATGTATTCTTTCAAAAAAGAAGCTCCAAAAGAAAACACTTTTATACTTATTCTAAATAATCGAACCTTTATGAGAGAAGAAGTTTTTAACTGACGTTAAGTAAACCATTTCAAACCTTGTCGATTTTTTGTCCAAACAGCTTCAGCTTCTCTATTCTGTCCGCTGCAGAGCTGTCTCCACACATGAAGGGGTTTTTCGAAACGATCTAAAAGAACCATAAAAAGGCCAAAAGAGCAATTCCAGCGTGATAGATGTGACATTTGCAGTAAAATCTCAAAACATAAATTCCAATAGAAAGTAAATGTTAACATTATATTGAAACATCTGTTTATATTTTCCAAAACAACTAACCAGTTATGGGATCAGAAAAACATCAATCTGTAAACATTTGATATAATTTAAATGAGGAAAATAAACATGCGTTATGGATGTGACCAGAAACGTTTGTGAGTTTACAGTATACAACATACTTTATATAATTAAACTGCATAACCCCAAAAAAACTATGCTAATCAAAAGGATAAGAGTCGACTCTCAGAAAAAAAATGATTGATTTTATTTTATATTTTTGCATTTATGTGGAAAAAGCTTCATTATGGACGTGACTCCTCTCTGTTATGGATGTGACAGATGTGAAATTGCCACTTGTGTGACTTTGGTAAAGCAAATATAGTAGTTTGAAAACATTAACAAAGACATTGAGTATTTTTACAGTACTGTCAAATACTTGCTTAGAAAGGGTTTTGCTGTTAGTGTAGCTTTGATTTCCTACCAGTTCTTTGATGTCCTTCAGCAGCCCCTCCACCGTCGTGAACTTCCCTCCGAGAGCCGCCATTCCCAACTCAAACTCCAGCTCAGGAATCAACACACTGCATGTTTCTGACTGCAACACACACACATTCTAATGATGAGTTCCAATTTACACCTGACATTAACATTACATTTTCTTCAACTCGATCACAAATAGGGTTGTGCACAGAAACCAGGTGTCATGTATAACCTCAAAGAAAAATTCCCAAAACACTGACTTCTCTGCTGCTATTAGTACTGTAAATATGATTTAGTATTGTGGTTGGGTTTTATGGCTGTGTGAATTTGCAACGGAAATGTTGTGTGTATTTTTATATTTAAGTATACATTCAGTAAAATATACAGTTCAAATATTTTTTGCAATAAATAACCTTACACTGGTATTGTTAAAAAAAAACCAAATGACATCCAACCATAATCACGTGTGGACAACACAAACACTTAATACATATTATTGAACTATACCCATACACCTCACCTTTTGGAAGGACACTATATACTGTATAACTGCAGGTTAACTCTGTTTATATACCATCCACCCTATACACAACTCCTTAACTTTTCCAATTTTGACTAATGTAGTACTAATGTGGACTAGGCATGGGATGATAGCCAGTTTCAATGTTTCCATCGGTTTGGAAAAGTCACGGCACAATTGTGTGTTACACCTTTCCTACGGTATCATTTTTTGTTTGTTTGTTTACGGGTCATCAAGGTTAATTTTATTTATTTATTTATTTATTAAGGGCAACAGTATCTCCAGCAGAAAAGGACCATCCACATCAAAGGCTACTGGTCAGCCCACAATTCAGAAAACATGAAAAACAAATCACTTTTAGGACACTAAAAGCTGGAGACTATGTGGGTCTCATTAACCTAAACACTGGCACATTTTTTGGGAATGTCCAGTAATAAAACAATTTTGGGTAGAGGTACATGGAGTAATAGAAAACATACTTAATATTACACTATCCTTTCAATTCATGGTTATTTATTTTGAAAGCTCCGATATCCAAATAAGTAAATCTAATAAATACTTGATATTTTAATATTCACAGCCAAAAAAAGCAATTACAAGACACTGGTTACTTCCTGAATCCCCAACAACCCAAGAATGGCTAGAGATAGTATATAATATTTATGTGATGGAAAAATTACATTCTCCCTTCGACTTCAAATTAATGCATTTAGAAATATCTGGTCCAAGTGGACTGATTACATTACACTGCTCCATCCAATCTTCATAGAAATATACAAATATTACTATCTAATTCCCATCCACAGAACAAACATTTTTCAGTTTACGACTCATTGCACTGCCCCTCTTAATCCTCTCTTTAGATTAGGAATTCACAGTTGATAATAACCTAAAGTTGAGTGAATAAATAAAGATTTGACCCTCTCTGACCTATGTATACTTAGTATTGATATTATTTATGTTACCATTTTATTGTTACTGTTATTATTATATATATTATTTGATAAAACTTTTTTTTTATTGTGTTCTGTTACTTTATAGTTTGTAAAAAAGAAAAATGTTTCGCAGTGGGACATGTACACTCTCTTAAGTGGAATCATTGTACTGTATTTATTGCAACTACAAATAAATTTTTTTTTAAAGAATATAAAATTAACAAATTAAAAACAAATCACTTTTAAGTGCCAACATCCAAAACTACTATAGACCTGAACAGTGCAGTGGCTTATTTATATCTAACAAAAAGTTGAACATTTAAAACGAACTAATTTTAGAGTAGTAATCACAATACCGTGAAATTTTTATCCATGGTCCATATCATACCTGCCCATGCCTAATGTGCACCTCTTGTAAAGGTGATTTGGAATGATAATTATAGTGAAAAAAAAAAAAAAAAAAAAAAAAAAAAAATCACTATACAAATAAATACACTTGAATGTAAACCATGCTAAATACAGATGCAAACAGGGTGTAAAGGATGCTTGACGATTTTTGACCACTTTAAATGGTTGTCGAAAACCCATTTATTGAGATTGCTTTCCTAGTGTAAACACATTTAGTCAAACTCACCTTCAGCAGGTCTCTGGACATATCTGAAGGATCGGTTAAGTGTAGTGTTATTCTGGTTCCCAGCTCTTCTGTGGCTCCTCCTGATTTCACCTATTTAACAATCAGTGATAAATGCTGCTATATAAGATCAGCAAAAAAAATGTAAGAAGCATAGCGTAGTTTATTACTCCTACCTCATTGGTGCGATGTCCACAGCTATCGCAGTTAGTGGCCATTATAATGACCTCTTTAAAGTGTGGAATTTCTGCAACTGGATTAAGGGAACAATAAATTGTTTTGCTTAAATTATAACAAGCAATTTGAAAATGACTTAATGCACCAATTCTTCCTGCAGTGCCATTTTTACACAGAAATGCTCATTTAAGCCACAAATTGCTTTGCTTCAAATTGAAAATCTCCAAGGGCTCCCTTGTGTCATCATTGGTGAAAACAACAATTTTCTCTGGCTTGAAATAAACTGGTAAAAGCAGTATATTAAAATGATGGAAAGCTACTTGAATAGCAATTTAACACACAACAGACATTAAGTTCAAAATGCATGGTGTATGCTAGCATACTTTAAAGGATACGGACAAGCTTCATGTTTGTATTAGCTGGAGCGTTGCATTCTGGGCAGTTAGTGTTGAACACTAATACCTCATTTCTCAGGGTGTCTAGATCATTGCCAGGACTCTCATCTGCTTTTTCTTCTTCAACCTAATATAAAAGAGATGATGGAAGTTGGAGAAACAGATTTTGCATTTCTGCACTTTTTAAACAGTTCATCCAAAAACTAATGCAGAGTTCAAACTGCACAATTTTAGCCCTGATTTGGACTCACTGACAGGTTTTGCAAAATCTCTCGTAATAATCACAGTGTGAGCTATCAAGGATGCAATCTGAGAGAATCGCTGATGAGTCACCGACACCCGTGAGATATCTGGTATGCCAAAGATCTGGGGCCGGTAACACCAGCAGTGCACAAGTTAAAATGTAGCCTAGTTGTGACTCAGCGAGACCCAAAGTTACAATTTAAGCACTACAAAAATGTTTGTGTTGCACCACTGAACTTAGTTTATGTTACAACTAAATATTTACGACAAGACAAAGTTGCGTCGATTCTTCCTATTGTAAAGTTACGCAGTGTGAAACCCCCTGTGGCCGACCCACCTTGGAGTGTAAACACAGCAGCATTGACGGAATGCTACCTCGGATAGTCGTGCAGTGTGAAAACATCTGTGGCGCCACTACTAGGAAAATAGTGCAGTCTGAACTCGGCATAAGACTGCCAGCATTTGCTCCAAACCAATTTGAAAACCTGTCAGAAAGCTGAAAGAGCTGACTTGCTGCCCTTTCAGGCAGTGACTTTAGAGGCCAGATTTCCAAGAAAGCATAATGATTTGATCATGTATAAAATATAGAGCTTTGAGAATAAACGGAATATTTAGTAA
This sequence comes from Danio aesculapii, assembly GCF_903798145.1. Classification (NCBI taxonomy): domain Eukaryota; kingdom Metazoa; phylum Chordata; class Actinopteri; order Cypriniformes; family Danionidae; genus Danio; species Danio aesculapii. The sequence continues at coordinate 29,823,544 of NC_079444.1, forward strand.
GAATAAAAGGAATATTTAGAAAGCAAAGGAATATTTGCTTACTACAATACTAACATCTTGCTAGAAATGCTATCAAAAGTGAAAAACGTCAATCAAAAACATACTTTTACACCAAAAAAACAGACTCAAGCAAAGCTTTAAGACACCATATTTATATTTTGTCAGAAATGACAGGCACAGTATTGTAGGATATCTGACAGTATTGTGGCAGTGAGGGACAAATCTATGCTGTGATCAAAATTTGCATAGACAAATCTATGTTGTGATCAAAATTTGATTAGGAAGATGAACCTCTGGTGATAGGAAGCAGAAGAATTTGGATTCAGCCTTGATGCCTTCCCGCCTTGGGAACAACTTGAGGCCAGTGTTAATTTAGTCATCAAGGCTTTAAACAGAATCTTGACGGGCTCCTAGAATGAACAGCTAAATGCAGCGCATTCTAAAAATATGTTTGTTTTTTGTCTAAATTTTCAGCCTCGTCTTTTCATTCATTTAATGAGTGGATCAAAGCATGTGCATTCAAAGTTTCCAGTTACATTAGCAAGGACCCCTCAATTTTCTCAGCAGTACAGATGCTGTAGCAGTTTCTCACCTCTATACCCAGAGCAGTGTTTTGTTGAGGAGTCCTTTTATAATGCGTCACAGAGAGAGCAGCGTCTTTCTGAGGTGCAAATGGGTTCTCGATAAAACTGTTCCCTGATGGATCGTCAATAATCTGTAGATAGAAATGAGGAATTTATTAGCTCTAGCATTACGACAATGAACAGGCAAAATGTGGATTAATTCTGTCAATCGTGCAATCTTTTATCAGTTCACTATCTGTGAGACTTACTAATGTGAATTCATCATCTACTTCTTTAAGTTTCTTCAATCTCTGGATGAATTCCTCTATTTTTTCAGCTACAGCTGGATCTGTTACCTGCAACAAGGAGAGGAATGGTCACAAAACAGACCTGAAGACATTATAGCAGATGAAAAACAAGAATAGACAAGGATTTTCATAATTGAGCTTAATTATGATTAGGTCAAAATTGTAGACAGGTCAAAGAAGATACGACTGCTGTCCACATCAAATTAAATTTACAAAAAGTCCAAAATTCCATATACAAAATGTATATTAAATGCAAGTGAAAATAAAATACAATCCTTTACTCCATCTAAATTCAGCATAATGGGTTATTCAAAATAAAACTACATACTGTGCTTATTAAATACATATTACATAAAAGATTTAAGCATTAAAACTAAATTAGATTATATTATGAGGGATGAAAAACATCTTGACAACAAATAGGTAAACCTAGTAGGTTTACGAATGGTTAAAGAAATAAATACAATTGCAATGACAGTATTTTATGGGGCTGCACAGTGGCGCAGCGGGTAGCCCGATCAAGCTCACAGCAAGAAGGTCGCTGTTTCGAGCCTCGGCTGGGTCAGTAGGCATTTCTGTGTGGAGTTTGCATGTTCTCCCCATGTTCGCGTGGGTTTCCTCCGGGTGCTCCAGTTTTCCCCACAAGTCCAAAAACATGAGCTATAGTTGAATTGGGTAGGCTAAATTGGCCATGGTGTATGAGTGTGAATGTGTGTGTATGGATGTTTCCCAGTTATGGGCTGCAGCTGGAAAGGCATCCGCTGCGTAGATCATATGCTGGATAAGTTGGTAGTTCATTACGCTGTGGTGACCCCAGATAAAAGAAGGGATTAAGCCGAAAATTAATGAAGTATTTTGGGGTGCACTGTGATCCTTAAACAGAGTTCTAAACATATATATGACATGACTTTTTAGGCTGTCTTCTATAAATCATTGGGGAAAATTGTCATTATTTTTCACTATAAATACATACACTAGCGGTCAAACATTTGGGTTCAGTTTTTTTTTTTTAAGAAAGTTATTGTTCATCAAGGTGGCATTTATTTAATGTAATTTTTTTTTTAACATTTAATAATATTGTAAATAACTGCTTGTATGTAGTTTCAAATGAAATTATTATTCCAGTCATTATTGCTTTTATTACTATTACCATTAAAAATAATATGAATAATAATAACAATAATAAGTAATATTAGAGTGATTTTTGAAGGATCATGTGACTAAAGACTGGAGTAATGAAGCTCAAAATTCATCCTTAAAATCACTTGAAAAAACTACCTGTGAACGGTTATTTTATTGTGCTATAACATTTCACAATTTGTACTGTAATTTTGAATAAATAAATGCAGCCTTGGTGAGCAGGAGAAGCTTATTTTAAAACATTTAAAATCATACTGACCCCACACTTTTGATCGGTGGTGTACATATAATTAAAATGAAAAAAAAAAAATAATAATAATAATTTAATTTTAATGTATGGGGGAAAAGATGCTTAAAAATATTAGTTTGCTTTGATGCTTTAAAATCTTTTTATCTTCAACTCAATTACATAATATAATTAATCATATAACCCCAAGCATAAAACAGGGTTTCTACAGGTTTCAACAAATCAAATAAGACTTTTTTTTTGGATCTTTAAGACCATTATGAATAAATGTTTAGATTTAAACAAGGCTAAATGCTAAGGTTTTTTTTGTAATGGTCCAGTTAAAAACATTAAAAATTTTGCAAGTAAGATAATTAAACCATATGTTTATAAATAGAAACGGAGTTGGTAAATGGAGTAAATAAATGAATAGTGATTGGATGGGTGTTGGTCTGATTGGGTAGCTTTACATGGACATAATAAAATTAAGACCTGTGAAAAATGATTTAATACCTACAACACAATATTTTAGTCAATTTAAGACTTTAAGGCGGAAAATTTTGATTTTGAAACTGAAGACATTTTAAGACCCCGCCGTCACCCTGATAAAAGCATTATTATAATAAGCATTCTAAATAAACACAATTAGTGTCAAATCTATAAAGCTGTTGAGGCGCACACCTTTCTTATAGGTTGGTCCTGTTCTAAACCCGCCACTGCTCTGTCCAGAAGGCCCTCGATTGTTGACAAAGCTAAACACATTTGGACAAAGACAAAAAGTTTGTTAGATTACCTTTTAACAAAATAACATTCTGTAGATGATACATAATGATACAAAACTCAAGCCAAATCATGGCTGCAACTGGGTCAAAGATATTTCAGAGTTTCATATTAAACTTCTATAAAAACAAAAAACAAAAAAAAAAACAAGTGATTATACTAAACACTTTTAAATTATTACAAGTGTTTGCTAACAAACGGGCAAATCCAAGTGGGCTTGAATGATGTTGTCAAAGTAAATAAATAAAAACACCCACACATACACTTTGTCTAGACAATTCCATTCCAAGAAACAATAATAAATAAAAAAAACTTTTAAATGGACAGTTTTTGATGTTTTTTTTTTTTCTCTGACCCAACTGCAATAAAAAGCACCAAGAACTTCAAAACATTTATGAAGGCGGTGAAATAAAGATATTCAACTTACACCCCTTCTGTGTAAAAGCAGGAATTTCAAAATCAAGCTGTGGGATTCTGGTGGACGCACTGTCAGACTTCACAACCTCTCGGTTCATGTCCTGCACAAACATAAGACATGCTCGCTTAAAGATGATTTAGTAAACATAATAATGTTAAAACATTCTGCTGTTAGGTCCATCCTTACCCGTTTGGTCTTGACTTGTAGGGTGTACTGAACACCCTGTTCTTGTATCCGACCCGCTGACTGGATTTCTGTGTTGGACCAGTTACAGTGTGGACATGTGAAGGAGCTGATGATGATTTCTTTGAAGAAAGGGATTTTAGTAAGAAGAAGACGTGTGCTTCCCTGGAAAGCACATAACATTACATTTGTTTAAATTAAATGTAGAAGAAAAACACCATCCCTACTTCTAATAATCATAATAAAAAAGTAAGCTTCTTACATTTTCATAACAGTTCATGCACAAACTCTCGATGACTGTAGGTTGCTGATCTTCATCTTCCGCATTAATATCTTTAAAAACGCTGCCGCGGACGCGCTCCTCTTCAATGACTGACATCCTGTAAGACACTGTAGGTTAAAACTATTTACAATCTCTAGTTCACTACAAAAAGTGGTTCGTTATTAACGAGTGGCGTTTTGCTAGAAGTTTCCAGGTGCTTTTCGCACGTTTTCTGCAATAGCCTCATGCGAGCTTGTATCACCACCGGGTCAGACGGAGTGTCAAAATAAAAGTCTCGACCACAAATTTGTAATTGCATTTACCTCAACAACGGCTACACAGTTGCTGGACTAAATACTTTGTTTATAAAAACAAATGTGCTTCGCAAGTCCCGAAATTAAAGTAAAAACGGTTCGATCACAGCCCTCTCAATGTTTGGCTTGAGTCAACTAAATAAATCACATTACACTTCGTTCACTTTGTCCCTTTTCTATTAGCTATGATATCTATCTAGCTATTTATTAATTAGTTAGGTTAGTATAAAACAGGGGTGTTCATGATTTCATGCATTTTATTAGGTTTGCAGGATTTAGGATTTAGCTCTGCATCAGAGACTCTGGCTCCTCATCCTGAGAAGACAGCTGCCATAGGACATTTTAGCTTCAATTTTTTGTTTCATGGAATGAAGTGGTGTTGTACAGCTACACATATTTTTAACAGTCTAAAACCAAGTATGCTTGGAAAGTTGTTTTATAATAGATGTTTTTAAAATGACATAAAAAAAAACAGTATAGGCCTATATAATTTCAACTAAGTCAGTGCATGTTTTATTGAGATTTGCAAAGAGTAAAGTCTATCTCTCCGCTTCTGTAAGTACTAAATAATTTAATGTGCATGATTTCCACAATAAAACTATTAGTTATCACTTAGCCCATCAGATCATATTTAGTTTGAACATAATGGGAGGATGCTTTAAGCCAGCAGCCACAAGAAGGTGCTTCATTGGTTTGCCTCACACATTTAGGCCCAATCCCAATTCTATTTTTGTACCCCTTCCCCTTGCCCCTTGAAACAGAGTGTGAAGAGGAAGGGCTTCAAAATGTACCCGTAAGAAATGGGACAGCACTACAACACATGCACACGACATCATGTCATTGCGATCTCTTACTTCATATGAGATCAGACGATCGCGACTGCTGTTGTTATTCCTTTTGCGTTATTTTTTGGTATTCATCTTCAGGAAATCACTGAAGGCATGTATTATGTTATCATAACGATCTAATGTGGCAATTAGATCGTAACTGTACTGTGCATTTACACCGTGGCCATATTCGTCTATGTAAACACAAGAAAACAACATTAACATTATAGCAGACACCGTAAAAAGCTAATTCCCAGCCACTATACTTTTCTGACAGGGTATTCCAGTGTCATCGAGTGACAGAATGTTGTGGGACTACTATACAGGAGTTATTATTATGGATTATAGGAAGCTAAATTTTTTTTTTTATTAGCGTTTTTTTTTCTTCAAGATAAAGAGAATTGGCGTAAGGGGGTAAGGGGAAGGACTAAGGGGTAGAATTGGGATTTGGCCTTTGTTTTGCTAGCTAATGTATAAAACTACAAACCCTTATGAGATCAAACCCTGATCATGCATGCTCAAATTCTTTATATTCATTAGTAAAAAAAAATAAACTCACAGCAAGAAGGTCGCTGGTTTGAGTCCCGGCTGGGTCAGTTGGCATTTCTGCATGTTCTTCTCGTGTTCGTGTGGGTTTCCTCCAGGTGCTCTGGTTTTCCCCACAGTCCAAAGACATCAGCTATAGGTGAATTGAAAAAACTAAATTGGTTGTACTGTATAAGTGTGTGAGTGAATGAGTGTGTATGGGTGTTTCCCAGTACTGGGTTGCGACTAGAAGGGCACATATATATATATATATATATATATATATATATATATATATATATATATATATATATATATATATATATATATATATATATATGTGTGTGTGGTGGTTCATTCTGCAGGGACTAAGCCAAAATACCAAAATACACTGTATGAAAATGATATATTTTTCTTTTATTCTGAAAATTAAGTAAAGATCCATGATTAACCTAAACATTTTATTAGCAATATGCATTGCTAAGAACTTAATTTGGACAGCTTCAAAAGTCATTTTCTCCATATTTCTACGTCACCACATCAATGGAAAGCTTATTCATTCAGCTTTTAGATGATGTATAAATCTCAGTTTCAAACCCTCATGAGTGGTTTTATGGTTCAAGGTCACATATAAGTCCTTTATTAAACTAAGGCTTTCAGGATTCTACAGTGCTCAACATAACTGAGTACACCCCATTGTGAAAATGAATATTTTTATCCATTTCTCAGTGAATATAGATAATGTATTTTGCTGCATTTAAACAAAACAGATTTATTAAACGGATATATTTATTAAAATTATATTTTAGAAGCGAAACATATTTAGAAATTGAAAGATAATACAATTAAATTCAAGCTAAATATAAAAAAAAATTACAAACTACGAAATTTTTTTTTTTCCTTTTCTCTTGATTTTCTTTTCGGCTTAGTCCCTTCATTAATCCGGGGTCGCCACAGCGAAATGAACCGCCAACTTATCCAGCACATGTTTTTCACAGCGGATGCCCTTCCAGCTGCAGCCCATCTCTGGGAAACATCCATACACACTCATACACTACGGACAATTTAGTCTACCCAATTTACCTATACCGTCCGCATGTCTTTGGACTGTGGGGGAAACCGAAGCACCCGGAGGAAACCCACGCAAACGCGGGGAGAACATGCAAACTCCACACAGAAACGCCAACTGACCCAACAGAGGCTCGAACCAGCAATCTTCTTGCTGTGAGGCAACAGCACTACCTCCTGCGCCACCACGTCGCCCCTTTAATATTTTTCTATAACATGGGTGTACTAGATTTTGGACCGTTATTGTAAGTTATTTTGTACTTACGCTGAGCGCTGTATGTTGTAGACCACACATTTCCTCTCAAGAAACTTAATGTTAAATCTTTCAGTGTGAGCCTCTCAGCCTCTGTCACTGCAGTGGACTTCATATTTAAGATTCATTCATCATATTGTGTATCCTTGACTAGATGCTATTGCCAAAAATACCCTAAAGCTTTATATTTTACCAATACAGCTGCGTAACAATGCCTTATTTGGGCTCTATGTTCCTTTAGATGGAAATGGGGAAGTGTTTTTTTTTTTTTTTAGCTGAAGCGGTCAGTAGGTGGTGTGAATTTAATCATGTGATTTTTCCCATTACAAGCCTAATAAAGTCGTTCCTGTGTGTGCTCAGTTGGTGTTTTGTGTAAGCGCATACAGAGATGACACTTGTGATGACGCAGTCATCGCACTGTAATAGAAACTCTCATCTAAAAATAATTTTAGTTTCACCGTCTTACGCTGTTATGTGGTTATGCTAAAAGTGGCCTGTAAATTTACATTAATTATTCACATAAATATCCAGATGTAAATAAGTCTAATTACAGAAACCTACATACACAAACAAACCAACATATAAACAAACAAACAAACATTATACTTACAGGGTTTCTGCAGGTTTTACCAAGATACATTTTAGACTTATATAGGGGTAAAGGATTTTGATTAAAATTTATTACATTTAATAATAATAATTTAATAAGAAAAGTATAGGTCAGGTCAGTTTCCTGAGCAGTAAATAAATGGAGAACTTTTAAACAAATGTTACTGTAATACTAATTGAAACACTGACAGGAATAAGTGACCAACAAATCTTTGATCATATTTAAATTATTAAAAAACTAATGGGTAAAACCTATTTTTTAAGGACAGTGACCAAGTATAAAGAATTACAAATAACATATACCAACATAATCTAATATAATATAATATAATATAATATAATATAATATAATATAATATAATATAATATAATATAATATAATATAATATAATATAATTAAATTAAACTAAATTAAATTAAATTAAATTAAATTAAATTAAATTAAATTAAATTAAATTTTTAAGTTGCAACATAAGTGTTAACCATGTCATTAGATTAAATATGTGATAACAACCTAATAGGTCAAAAGGTGGCAAGTGTGGATTTTTTAAGAGAACCACTGGCTGAAATGCCCCTGAAACTTCACACATAATTTTATTAAATTAGCAGAGGGGGAAAGACCATGACATTTGGTGATGTCATGGAAGCCGCTCTCTTTAAAAGAGTCTAAGCAGAGGAAGTGAGCTTCAGAGTACACAAGCGCGCAGAATGGAGATCAAAAAAGCCTTTGTTATTCACTTTCTCATGTTGATCACAGCAGGTAAGACAAACGCATTTCTCATTTACAACCGCTTATACATCTCTGACTAAGTGTTGTTTTGGCTGGATAGTTTGAAAATGTGGTGGCAGGTAGTTTATACTGTTACAGAAGGAATTTGATGCATGTTTTATTGTATGATGGTGTATGATATAACCAGATCAGTCGTTTTACTGTACTGTCATTTTAATTAGTGTACAGTTGCATGTAAATATGTTATATATTCTGATGTTATTCATGATATATGAAAAGGAAACTAAAATATCAATGAACAGAATTTTTCTGTAGCATTTTTACAGTCAAAAATCATGTTTATTATGTTAAAGAATAAGTGATGTTGCAAAACTGTCATAGAAATTTTGTTACTGGGTGGATTGATATAACTAGTTTGCTCATATTGCCATTGTTGGAAATATTCTTGCAATATTCAATGCAGCTTGACATTAATGGACCGTACTATAGAACACAACTCATTCATGTTGTCCCAACAGAAATCAATTAAGTTAACTATTATCTTTTAAGTAGATTGAACATAAACCAATTAAGTTGTCCCAAATAAATCTCAAGAGTTGTGTCGTTTCAGCTCATTTTAAATAAGTTGTTTGAACAAGAAGGAAAAATAATCTAAAACTCATCATTAAATGGAATTAATGAGTATAACATTGAGAATTAAATTAAGCATGGACTGTAAACTCCCACATACGAAAGCATGAGGGTCAATTTTACATATGCAAAAAATTAGACAAACTACACCTCCAGATTAAGAACTGCATCTGTTTTATGTTTACACCTCTGAGAAACGTGTTAACACCACTGTTTCCTGTTCCAGCATCGCTGTATGTGTCAGTGGCAAGTTTTCTCTCGCTGCAAGATCAAACCGCGCAAGCAAATAAAAGACCACTTACAGCAGTCACTTTTCCTCTCTAATGCAAAGCATAGCCCCCTCTCACTATCAGCCACAGTTTCTGTGAGCGGTGAGAATATGTATGAGTCAGAGTTGAGCAGGTGTCTGCGGTCCTGTCTGCCCCCTTATCAGCCTACTGTTCTTCCATTAAACTAGCCTACATATTGACTACATTTAGCACCAATCGATGTGATTTCATCTGTATAACATACTTCTATTCATTTTCAACAGGTTTAAGAGAATGTTTGGCGACAAAGTTCATAACAGTAGTAGAAGGAGACACTCTGGTATTGAAATGTCCACGAAGAAACCTCAGTGAGAACGTGCATATGGAGTGGAGAAAAGAAGGCCATGTTATGTTCTTTAACACACACAAAGGTGAGGACATGAACACTGTACATGCTTAAAAATAAAGGTTCCTTGAAGATTCTTTAGCATCCATAGAATCTTTCCACTGCACAAAAGGATTATTCAATCTTCATAATAAAGGAATAAAGGTTCTTTACTGACAGTAGATCAGTTGGACATACTATAGAACTTTTTCATTGAAAGATAAAGCTGCTTTATTGGCTTTGATTGTTCCATGAAGAATCTTTAATATCCATAGCAGTTTTTCATTGATAAAAGGCTCTTCATTCTTAAAAATAACGGTACTTTTTTGGCTTTGAAGATTCCATGAAGAAACTTTAACATCCAAAGAATTTTTTTATTGGAAAAAAGTTCTTCATTCTTAAAAATAAAGGTCCTTTATTGGCATTGATGATTCCATGAAGAAATGTAATATCTACAAAACGTTTTTATTGCAAAAAGGCAAAGAAGATTACAAGAAACTTTTCAACATTCATGAAACCTATACACTGTTTAAAATGTGGAAAAAGTTTCATCAAATTGTTACAATATATGAAAAAATTGGTCCTTTGTAGACTAACTTTGTGGACAAAAAGGTTCTCTGGGGAACTAAGAAAAATCTGTCTTTGGCCTCACTGTGAAACCCCCCCCCCCCCCCCTTTTTTTTTTTCAGTTCATCAGCTTTATTTATAAGAGGATTTATAGTGGGAAAATTTTGAAATGTTCTTCAAATTATTAAAAAACACAAATCTTTATGCTAAACAGTCCTTTAAAGACAACATAATGGTTTTACTGTTGCATTTCTGCAAAAACTCAATTTTTAAGTTATTATATTTTATGAAAACATATTTTAAACATTCATCATTTACATCCTCTTTCATAAATCTTAAACATTCATTTGATGTTCTCGTACAGGTCTAAAGGATCCAAGAATCAACCTTTTTACTTCGAACACCTTAGAATTCACTGTAGTAGTGTCAAACGTAACCTTCAAAGATGAAGGACTTTATAGATGTTTCATCTATGAAGATCAAGTCTCTACAAAAAGATTCAAAGTAAAAGTTTTGGGTAAGTATCAAATATGATTAAAAGATTCAGCGTTGAACACTGGAATATGAATTAAGACTCTTTTCGATATGATTTTAGGATCCCCAAAAATAGATATGACTGAGCATGAGGGTAAAGCAGTCATCAAATGTTCAACGGCAGCGAATGGCCACCCACCTAAACTCTCATGGCAAATTGGTGGTGTTGAAGTTGAAGGTAAGTTATGAGAAATGTCTGAGTGGGCAGTTATAGGGGGCAGACAGGTATAAAGGTCAAAGACAGAGTGGGTTTTTAAGAATCACAACAATAAAGTATAAGCCTATGCACTGTACATTGTACCACACATTGTACAGTGTGTCCTAATTTCTTTTACTATTGTACATTTTTACCATGATTTACAAAATAGATCCACTAAAATACCTTTCAGTGTAACAATAGTCTATAAAACAAAACATATTGTATGGGTTATTTAGAACAGGAATCACTTGAAAATACTTCAAGGCTTGCAGCGCAGTGCATTTTAATTTTTTTACTTTGCCCCTATACCAGATTTGTTTATTGCACTTACCAGCAAGAGCTTTTTAAATTTGAACAATTGAAATAGTAATGAAATGTATTACATATTATAATTATGTGAATATGTATTCTATGTATGAAACCACATTTGTTATTTAAATTTGATTTGGACACTAAAATGAGACACCTCATCTTTGCTTCATTTAGAAAATTAATTTTAATTTATTTTCGGGTCAGTTTTTGAAATAAAAAATTTGAGTAAGCATGAACACCTCATACTGATTAAAAGTGAAAAGAGACACATTCATATATATATATATATATATATATATATATATATATCAAGCATATGCTCTTGAATGATTTTTGAAGAGTCAAGACTAAAGTAAAAAGCAACATTAAATGTATTAAAATAGAAAAGCTACTTTAAATTGTTTTGCTAAATCATTAATAAGTATTACTGTGTGAAAATATATATTGCCAAACAATTTCCCATGCCTTCTGACATTTACCTTACTGAGAATCCTTGTGAAAATAGAGGAACTATGACATTGTAGAATATGTCAGCTGAGGAAGATTACACTACAGTAAAATCAATAAAGTGTGTTTTGAATAACAATCACAGATGACTAAATATATGTCTATACCCTGTTTTGTCCTAAAAGCTGTACCCAATACCTGGCTGGAGGAAAGATCAAATAGGACGTTCGCAGTTAGCATCTTAACAATCAAAACCCATATCAGAGAAGCAACAGTGAAGTGCTTGGCGAAACACAGAGAGCTTCCAAATAAAGTAATGAACTTCATCGTCATTCAAAATCACTGTAAGTATACAATAATGCTACATATAACCAGTTTCAGGAATAGACACTAGAAACCTTCACGTTTGGGTCTACCTCACCACAAAGCATGTGACCAAAAATGGCTGTTTTGCCATAGATGTATTTGACCATTTAAAAAAAAAAAAGGAACCGAAAATTAGGGGATTTTGTTTGGCTGTGTTGCGTAGGGAAAGTTCATCAACACTTCAGAGTATTTGGTGATTTCCTATTGAAGTGAATGTGTGTTTCAAATTCGAATGGTCAGTCATATGATGTCAGGGAAATCAACTATTTCTCTGAACGAAAAAACTATGTTCCCTATCCAGAATATTTCCACTAAATGTATAATATGATAAGTAGGAAACTTATAAATAAGATTCTAATAAGTAAAGCCCAAAGTATTCTTCATTTTCTATGTATTAGCGCACTAGCACAGCTCAACACGCTTTCTTATAAAATGTACTCCATTTAATGTTTACAAACACACAGACTAAAAACATTCATCTTCATCCAGTGTTTCTCTTTACTCTCTAAAAGTTAAAGTAAAAATGTTGTGGATACTGTTTAATCTTCTCACAGAAGAACTCATTAAGAAATTGTGTTTTGATTTTGCTGTTTTCAGTAGTTTGTTGTTCTTTTTCTTTGTGCTCCATTGTGTTGCTGACTATGAAACGGCTTGATTAAGGGGATAGCTCACCCAAAAATGGAAATACCTCAAAATTTATTCTCTGTCATGTGCTTTTGAACTGTTTTGAGTTTCTTTTTTTACTGAACAAAAAAGAAGATATTTGGAAAACTGCTGGTTGCTGCAACCCCTCGACTTTCATGGCAGAATATACTTTGGAAGTTAATCGATTTCAGCTACAAGCATATTTTTAAATAGTATAATTGGTGTTCAGCAGAAGAAATAAACTCAAACAAGTTATAAACAAGTGTAAGCGGAGTAAATGATAGCAAAATTTGCATTTTTGGTTGAACTATCTTTAAGTGTACAAACTAAGTAGTGCAAAAGCAAGCCTCTGTGTGAAAATTTAATCATATTTGGTTTCTGAGTAACTGACTTTTTAAATTCTGTTTTCATTTAGCTATTATATCCTCAACCACGTCGATTTATTCCACTAGAGATGACCTAAAAACCGAGACAATTATCACAGCCACTTCTCCTCCTGTCATCAGCAGTACAGGTAAGTTTTTGTTTAATTTCATATGCTGCTTAGGATAAATGATTTCATATCTTGATGAAATATGTGACAATTACAATTACACTACATAAAATAGAGATCTTGATAATACAGCTCAAATAAGGTGAAAGTAAAACCTTTTTGTGTGAGGCCTTCATCTAAAACCACAAGTGGAAACTTATTTTGTTCCATTTACTCTCTGCCTCCACCTATTGGTAATTTTTGAGTACTTCATACAAACTTTTTTGTATTGAACATAGTAATGTACAACAACTTGCCATTATCAGTACTTTTTACATTACAAAAAAAGAACAGGGGCAAATGAGGAGCAAATTACATACATAAATAACACATTACATAAAATAAGTAAAATAATAACTTACTAACTTCATACAAACGTTTCAAGGAAGTTTATTTACTCCTTTAAAGGGATAGATTACCCCAAACTATGCAAATTCTGGTGACATTCACTCTCCCTTCAGCTATTTCAAATCTATTTGAGTTTCTTTACTCTGCTGAACATAAAAGGATATATTTTGAAGAATGTTGGAAAGCAGCAGCCATTTGACTTCCATAATATTTTTTTACTACTATGGATGTCAATTGTTGTCAATTAAAAGTTATTAAATGATGACAGAATGTTAATTTTTGCTGAGAAATATCCCTTAAAGGTCGTCCATCTTTCATTTAAATTTATTTAATAACTTAAATTTATTTTTATGTATTTATTACATTTATTTACTTTATTAACATTAATTTAAATTAATTTGACACATCTCAACAAATATTTAACATACACACCATCTGATTACAGCACCCGTGGAACCATGGTCCGTTTCAGAAAGTACTGAAGTGTTCGCAACAGAAGACACTACCTCAAAAAGTATACAAGGTATGAGAAATAAAACCATTTTAGTCCAAAAGTTATAATATGTTTGTATAAACAACATACAGTATACATATTGTGTTCATTATTAACCAATTTGCTTTGATCTCTTTTAGTGGAAGAGCATTCTACAGAATCCGATATAAGCTTGACAAGTAAGTTTGATTAAATGTATTCATTTAATACAAAATATTAAATAAATAATAATTTCCTGCTTATTTTATGTCGTGACATTCATCACTATACTGTTTTTGTATTTCAGCACATGACATAACCTCTTCAGAGTCCAATTCAACTGATGGATTCGTGACAAAAAATGTCACTAATGTACAAGGTGAATAATTAGCGGCTCGTGCATAAATGTTTGCTAAAATTATAATATCTCCACAATTTTATATAACTATAATAGATATTTGTTGGTGAATGCAGAGATTAAAAAAAAATATACATTTGCTTTTCTAATGCTTTTGTTATTTTGTCATGTAATTTAATGATTATTAATTTTTGTATTTGCAGATTTTGGGGACAAAGGCAGACAGTACAATCAAAAGCAAAGCTCACCACTGCTGATCCTGCTCGTCACGACCCTTATTATCTGTTTGCTTATTGTAGTCATCTTCTTCCTGATAAGACTGCGAAGGGCTCATGTAGCCTGGAAAAAAGGTAACATAAGATTTTTTGTATACTCTAATTCAAGTTTAAAATATTTATTTTATAATTAAAAATAATTTTTATTTATTTATTTTTTAATTTTTTTCTTTTTTTTTGTAACAGAGAATGAAGAATCGGACCAGTCTGTGGAAAGCAGCAAATCAAAAGCAAGTCATGAAGAAAAGCAGGCCCATGACAGGAGAAGACAAGGTAGATGCACTGAAATCATCTAAAAGATCAAACATACACACGTTTACATCTATGCAAACTTCTAAAATTTTATGTTTCTCTTGATTTTCTGACAAGGTTTTTGGAACTCAAACTTTACAGTATACAAAGTGGAAGATCCTCCTCAAAACACCACAGTTTCAGTAGCTACAATAGATGTGATCAGCGAAGCACAAGACAATTCCAGAACAGCTTGTAATCAACAGGACAAAGCTTGTGTTAAGGAGACTGAACTTTAGAGGAATGTTAAATCCTCAAACTTCTGAACTGATTTTGCAGTTCTTTTATGAACTATGGTGCTAACTCACTAAGCCTATTTCTGTGAACATTAAAGCTGATAGCTGCCGACTTTTGTATGTAATGTACAGTGTACTGTATTTTCTTTTTATAACTGTTGAGGGTTTACATATTTTTTTACACCAAATGTAAATAAGAGTGTATTTCATAATGTATGCTTTATTATGTGTTTACAATAACTTGATAACTATAAAGTGGTTCCTTGATAAAATTGAAATATACTGCCATGGTATTTCATTATAGCCTAAATAATTAGGAATATTAAATTGGTGCTGCTCTGTTCTGACATACATGTCTATTTTCAATAAAAAAACATTTAAAATCATTGTGTTATGTAACGTATGTTATGTGTGAATATTCTAGAACATGGAAAATCATAAATGAAAGTAAAACAGCTGAACCAAGGCCACTTTTTTGGATGCACGTAGACTACTCTGAGTGTTGTTTATATGTAATATGCCTATATTCTTTAAATATTTACATATATCAGCATAAGATGCACTTAATTTATGAGTTACACTTTATATCTTTAATGTTTTTGACTAAATGTGAGCAGACTTGCTACTTCCTTGTTAGCAACACCCTTTGCGCGCAGTGCCACCTTCTGGGCAAATTTGTAATAATTTCTAATGACTGCTTTTTGCTTTTAATTTTTTTCAGTTTTAGATATTTTCCATAAAATAATGAATAGATGTTAAAATGTACATCATCGTGAATGTAAAAATACTTCACCAGGGTTCAGCGATTCGTCTTCATCTCCTCAAACATCGAAACAAAAGCCCTTCGTGATTGACAGTGTATGGAAAGTGTATTTTTACCCATTTAAATACAATATTCAAGTTGAATATGTGAACATGAGCTGTATACATACTGTAAAATACAAACAATGTTTCTTCATGAACTGATGACTTAAATGTTAGAAGAGACCCTTTAGTTTCAGACCAAGGTCACCGAGCTATTTGGGCAACATTGTTGTGAAGTTATATATATTTTTCATGGCGTTAGCAAATTAATTTTCGACAAACGTTTGTGTTTTGCTGTATCATCGTAGCATTTCCAGTGAAAGTGCAGGGTGATTTCATTTATACAGGAGGACAAACTGTTCCGCATTGACAGCGGTTGCGGCAAACTTGAGGGGGATGGTTTGGATTTCTTTTGCAACCAATTATATTCTTGGTTCTTCCTCAGTGGGCGTGAATGAATGTAGTATTGCGATTTTTTATTGGTGCTTGCCGGTTGAAGTCGCGTTCCCTGAAATCTCATTGGCTCCGCTACCGGCAATATAAGCTGTTCTAGAAGGTTCGACCGTCCTCTTATTGAAGCAAGGCGAGGCAGTTTGTCGCCATTCCAGCTTTCCAACCGGCATCTTCATCCATCTCTGTTTTTCCAAGCGCGGTAAGTTCTTTGTTCTCGTTTAATCGAGTATTGTCTTATTATTTATGTATTTGCAATCAACAATTTATTTTGAAACTATTTAACCAATTTGATATTAAACTCATTTTTGAGATCAGAGTTTTCTTTTAATTATAGATTTTTTTGTTTAACAATTTATAACCGTTTCATAACTGCTGTCTTAATGTATTTACACCGTTTACATGCATTCGAAATGGCTATACGATCGTTTTTTTTCCTCACGTTTTCACTAAGAAAAAGAAATGATGAATAATGGTGAAATGTGTCATTAATGTATTTAAGTAACGTTATTGTAAACGATTTACTTGAAGATACTGCGTTTTATTGGAATGCGAAATCGCCTCCTCGTGTAGTTAACGTTAATCTTATCACGCGCCTCAGTCGACAGTAAGCCATGATTAAGACTTTAATGATTACAATACCGGCTGTATCGCTTTCTCTAGGTATTCTTACGTTTATTATGCCTTATTTATTGTACAATATTTGAAGTTGCACTTTTTTTATATATATTTACCAATATGATCGTGAATTCACCAGTTTGACGGTAGAACGTTCTAGAAGCGCGCACCACGTGGTCTGACGCATATCCGCATGTGCTCAAGGGTGTGTGTGTGTGATTTCACAATAAAATGTTAGCCGGCTAATAGACATTCTGGTTGCTCTGTTCATCACAACGCTGAATTCAATTGAATATTCTTTTTTTTTTTTTTACTTTCCTCCCACCCCAGACACAATGTCCAAGGGACCAGCTGTTGGTATTGATCTCGGGACCACCTACTCCTGTGTAGGGGTCTTCCAACATGGAAAAGTTGAAATTATCGCTAATGACCAAGGAAACAGGACCACACCAAGTTATGTAGCTTTCACCGATACCGAGAGATTGATTGGAGATGCCGCGAAAAATCAGGTGGCCATGAACCCCACCAACACAGTCTTTGGTATGTACTTATTAATATTTATCCCAGAAATTATTCGCTATGATGAAGTTTATTCCTTGCCATTCGTAGTTTCCACCAGAGGTTGAAAAACCAAAGATGGCCCAAGTACCTTCCTTGGATGTCTGAGCGAAATATTTTTACAAGCCTGTTAAACTAATTGTAAGCCCTCTAACTTGGATATGCGTTGTGTTTTTTTCAATAGATGCCAAGCGTCTGATTGGCCGCAGGTTCGATGATGGCGTTGTTCAGTCTGATATGAAGCACTGGCCTTTTAATGTCATCAATGACAATTCCCGTCCCAAGGTCCAGGTTGAATACAAGGGTGAATCCAAGACCTTCTACCCTGAGGAAATTTCATCCATGGTCCTCACCAAGATGAAGGAAATTGCTGAGGCCTACCTAGGAAAGGTGAGTTCATGCAGCTGTCTGTGTAGTAGCTCTTAGCTTGTTCGCTGTGATGAAGTTTATTCCTTGCCATTCGTAGTTTCCACCAGAGGTTGAAAAACCAAAGATGGCCCAAGCACCTTCCTTGGATGTCTGAGCGAAATTAGCGGTTTAATTGTTTACTGCTAGTTCGTAGTAAATGGGGCCTAACTTTTTTTCTCATTGCAGACTGTTTCCAACGCTGTGATCACTGTGCCTGCGTACTTCAACGACTCTCAAAGACAGGCCACCAAGGATGCTGGTACCATCTCTGGCTTGAATGTTCTGCGTATTATCAATGAACCGACTGCTGCTGCTATTGCTTATGGTTTGGATAAAAAGGTTAGTTAAACTTGTTATAGTGTTATGAATTGGATCTACCTATTATAGTTATCCTTTTCGCTATGATGAAGTTTATTCCTTGCCATTCGTAGTTTCCACCAGAGGTTGTAAAACCAAAGATGGCCCAAGTACCTTCCTTGGATGTCTGAGCGAATTTGTGTTATTCTTAAGGGTTTTTTTTTTTGTGTTTTTTGACATTTTTAAATTCTTAATCTCTTTATTCCTATTTTTCAGGTTGGTGCTGAGAGAAATGTCCTCATTTTTGATCTTGGTGGTGGCACTTTTGATGTGTCCATCCTCACCATCGAGGATGGCATCTTCGAGGTAAAATCTACTGCTGGAGACACTCACTTGGGAGGTGAAGACTTCGACAACCGTATGGTGAACCACTTCATCACAGAGTTTAAACGCAAGCACAAAAAAGACATCAGCGACAACAAGAGAGCTGTTCGTCGTCTTCGTACAGCCTGTGAGAGGGCTAAGCGTACCCTGTCTTCCAGCACACAGGCCAGTATTGAAATCGACTCCCTCTATGAGGGCATCGACTTCTATACCTCCATCACCAGGGCCCGCTTTGAGGAGCTCAATGCTGACCTCTTCCGTGGCACCTTGGACCCAGTTGAGAAGGCACTTCGTGATGCCAAGATGGACAAGGCTCAGATCCATGACATTGTCCTGGTTGGTGGCTCCACTCGCATTCCCAAAATCCAGAAGCTGCTCCAAGACTACTTCAACGGCAAGGAGCTGAACAAGAGCATTAACCCAGATGAGGCTGTTGCTTATGGAGCTGGTGAGTCATTCATAATTTAAATGAATTTTTCTGTCGCTATGATGAAGTTTATTCCTTGCCATTCGTAGTTTCCACCAGAGGTTGAAAAACCAAAGATGGCCCAAGTACCTTCCTTGGATGTCTGAGCGTGTGTTGTCATGCTTCAGGAGCGTATTAAGTTGCCCAAGGGTTCTAATTTCTTCCTCTTGTGTTTCAGCTGTCCAGGCTGCCATCCTCTCTGGTGATAAGTCTGAGAACGTTCAGGACTTGCTTCTGCTTGACGTCACTCCACTGTCCCTTGGAATTGAGACCGCTGGCGGAGTCATGACTGTTCTCATCAAGCGTAACACCACCATCCCAACCAAACAGACTCAGACCTTCACAACTTACTCAGACAACCAGCCTGGTGTGCTCATTCAGGTTTGTACCTAGTAGTTTGATTTATTTAACTCTCTCTGACCCCTTTTATTGAGTTTATTTTAAATTAATTTTCTCCCTTCAGGTCTATGAGGGTGAACGTGCAATGACTAAGGACAACAACTTGCTGGGCAAGTTTGAGCTCACTGGAATCCCACCTGCACCTCGTGGTGTTCCTCAAATTGAGGTCACCTTTGACATTGATGCCAATGGCATCATGAATGTTTCAGCTGTCGACAAGAGCACTGGCAAGGAGAACAAAATCACCATCACCAATGATAAGGGTAAGCGTGTGTCTCCCTAAATATTTAAATGAATTTACTTCAGTCATTTCAGAGATTAACTTGAGTTGCTTTTCAGGTCGTCTCAGCAAGGAGGACATTGAGCGCATGGTGCAGGAAGCTGAGAAGTACAAGGCTGAGGATGATGTGCAGCGTGACAAGGTTTCTTCCAAGAATGGTCTGGAGTCTTACGCTTTCAACATGAAGTCCACTGTGGAGGATGAGAAGCTTAAGGGCAAGATCAGTGACGAGGACAAACAGAAGATTCTTGACAAGTGCAATGAAGTCATCGGCTGGCTTGACAAGAACCAGGTAAGCTTGCGGTCACTGAAATTTGGACTGTCATGGCATATAGATTTGCATCTGCAAACTCATTCTAGAAATCTAAATTAACTTTGCATTTTGTTTGAATTTCAGACTGCAGAGAGGGAAGAGTTTGAGCACCAGCAGAAGGAGCTGGAGAAGGTGTGCAACCCCATCATCACCAAGCTGTACCAGAGTGCTGGAGGCATGCCTGGTGGAATGCCTGAAGGCATGCCCGGTGGATTCCCAGGTGCTGGAGCTGCTCCAGGTGGCGGATCCTCCGGCCCAACCATCGAGGAGGTCGACTAAGCCATTCCAAAGCCACTATGCTACCTCCATAGCAATGTTTACTGTTGCCCTCTGTTGTTGAACTCCTCTAAAATGTATTACTACTTGTAAAGGTTTTGGAGGACCTCAACTTGCAGAGAGATTTGTTGCAATTATTAAAAAAAGAAAAGGGGATTAAGGGATCATTTCCAGATCACAGGGAACAGACTTTCTACCTAGATTGCACAAACAGTTTAAACTTGTGAAGTTTCACAAGCCTTTTCCAACTGCCTCGATGCTTTGAAGGACGTGAATAAAGTGGTGACTTATTCCCAGTTATAATTGTTTCTTGTCTTTACTTGTATCTCTGTGCTAAAGATGAAACATGGCCTTAGTGATTTAACCCAAAACTGAGTTTTATTTACTTGTCCTTATAAGTATTTATTTTATTTAAAGTAACTACCACATTTCTCTTTGCAGGAGTATTCGATGTTTCTAACGCTGTTTAATCAATCTAACATGTTTGGAAGCCTCAAACTATTTTGTGTGGTGGTAAGCCAGCATCCATGCAGTTGAATACAAAATTAAAAGCCCTATGAAACTTTTTTTTATTTTAATTCTAAATCCTTCCCATGTGCAGTTTAAGACCAAGGAAATCGTTTACTAAAGGTTTTTTTTTTTGTTTGTTTTTTTTTGATGGGCTTAATTTGGCTAAACATTAAGGTCAATATTATTAGCCCCCTTGTCTACAAACTATTTATCCAATAACATGACCTAGTCAAGTCTTTAAACCACCAAAGTTGAAAAGTGACTTAAAATAAAAAAAATTTACACTACCACCATGACAATTACGCTAAGTTAAAGAAATCTATATATTATATAAAATGCTATCAATCTTTGCCTTTAAACTGCCTTTTTTTTTTTAAATTAAGTAACAGGAGGGCTGCAACCTAACCATAATACAAAAAGCATTGACAAAGGTGGTATAAAATGAAACGAGTATGCTCATGTTTTCAGAAACTGATCTGGTGTGCTAAAATCATTAACTGTTTATTTAATCATGGGGATTTTTATCCAAGTCATTGGTTAGTCAACTTGTTTGCATTTGAAAGATTTGAAGGTATTTTATTTAGCAGAGAAATTCCATACCAGCTTCAAACAAAGCTGGCAATTTTAGTTTAAGGTGCACTTAAGTAGCTGTGGGTAAAAGGGTAGATTTAAAGCGTTGTCAATTCCGCTGTACAGTACTGTTGAAATTAATACAATAATTTAAATGTGTCTGTTTTAACCGTGAATTGAACAATTTAAATGTTTATCTACCATTATGTGGGCTATACGCGTTTTGCGCATGCGTTCAGGGCGCAGTCATGGCGTCTAGGTTTCCACGACAACGGTTTAACAAACTGAACATTCCCTGACAAACGAATCGTGTTTGTTACCACTAAATCTGGAGCAGACCAATGGATTTGTGGATAAAGTAATGTTTCGATGCTGGCTGTAAAAGTAATTAAAATAATATTTTGGTTGTTCAAGGTGTCTTCACGTAACATCACGGCGTTAGTTCAAGCGGACATGAAGTGAAACGTAAGTTTACATTTGACTCACGTCGCTTATTTAATTAACGTTAAACTAAAAATAAACTGTTTCAGCACTCTTTATGTTTATTTTTATTTTTTTTACATTAGACATGACGACTCTTTATGTCTAGCAAGCAACATACCCATAAGTTCAACCAGCCCGAGGCGTTGGCACAGTCAAAAGTAAAATTTAGCACCCATGATGACTGTAGACAAACGGATAAAGTGATGTGGGACTCTTTAGAGTCAGATACAGAGAGTCTGGTGCAGGAGAAAGAGTACCAACGAGAGCTTCAGATGCGCGTTAACCATATCTCTGCGGAGACCTCCATGTGTGCTGAGACTGACAGCGTGGAGCCCGAGCAGTTTGATGTTTATGACAGTCTGGAGCTGAAACCAACACAGCTGAAAGGACCACTGAGGTAAGACAACTAAGTTAGCTAATATACCCTTTAGCATATACAAAATATGTACATGTCTTTTCAAGTTGTGACCTCATCATATTATTTTAATCTGGAGGCTACATTGAATATTTTTGTCACTTTTTATAGAATAGTTCTCTAAAATAAAAAATGTTGTCATCATTACTTATCATTATGCCTCTCCCAACTTGTATGACTTTTTTATGTGGAACTTTCAGAAATGAAAGTCAGTGGCATCTAAAATGTGTTTTGAAGAAGAAAATAAGTAATACAGGTTAAGAAAGACATGAGGATAGAAAGATGGGTGATTTATTCTCTCCTTTAAAACTAAATTTACTATATACACATAAAAAACTTGCTCTGCCTCTAACATATATTTAATATTTTTCATTTTACATCATCAAGGTCTCATATTTTCATCCCCTCCTCTAATATTCACCATCCAATCATATGTCGGTTGATAAATTTAAATCTCACCCCTTTTAATGTAGCATTCTTTTTATGTAATATTTTAATTTCTTTATGTCTCATTAAGCAATTTAAAATAATGAAAAACTGAAAAAAAGTACGGTCTCCGAGAGAGCTTAACGTGCTGCATAATTTAAGAAAACATACAATTACAAAAAACAGCAGCAAATTGAGAAAAAAATTCATCAGTTTGACAGCACACAAGCTGCAAATCATCACAGCACAAACACACTTTAAAAAAACGCACTGCATTTTCACACAACGCAAAAAACACGGAACACAATAAAAATGTTTCAAGGGGACCCAAAAACATGACAATTGTTGCTGTGCCGTGACTATTGCTCTGTGAAGTTGTAGGTGATCTTTGAAAGGTGAATTTCTTGTTTGTTTATTTTAATATCCAGATTCTTATGTCTTTAGTATTTATTAGCCTATATAACCAAGGCTGCGTCCGAAACCGCCTACTACTCAGTAAGTACTGCATTTTTAATTTAAGCATACTACTCTGCCGTTAGAAAAGTACATTCTATAAAGTATGAATGTAAGCAGTATGAATGGAATTCGGATGTACTACATCTGCCATTTTGTCATGATCACTTGACCTACCCGCATCAGTTGTGTTGCTTCGCTCTCATTCATGAATTTTCTCACGTGGCATCATGGGATAGCACAGCGTGAATGGGATGCGCACTTCAGAATCTCGCTGGAAGTAGTAGATCATCCGGGTACTTCTCGCATACTGATTTTTGAATTCTATGAATTTGGACATACTACTCGGCTCACATATGGATTTTAGCGCACTATATAGTATGGAAGTATGCGATTTCAGACAAAGCCCATAACCTAAACTGACGGGTCCATCATGTTCTAGGGTCCCCTTGAAACATTTCCGTTATGTTGTGAGAAAATGCAGTACGTTTTTGTTAATATTTACGTTGTGAGAATATGTAGTGCGTTGTCGTAAATATTTGTTTTGAGACAATGTTGTGCATTTTCGTAAATATTTACATTTTGAGAAAATACAGTGTTTTTGTAAATGTTTTCATTGTGAGAAAATGCAGCTCGTTTTTAAAAAATGTTTTTGCGTTGTGTCGATTTGCAGCACATGTGCTGTCAAACTGATGAAGATCTTTTCTCAATTTGCTGGTGTTTTTTATAACTGCACGTGTTTTCTTAAATTGCATCACGTTAAGCTCTCTCGGCCACAATAAAAAAGCCCTTACACATTCTAAAATTTTTAAGATTTTGAAAAAGTTGTTTGTATAATCAGTATTTTCACAATATTTTTTCACAGTATTTACACAATCTCTATTACTCCTTAATTTCTTTATGTCATAGATTCAATGGAATGTTCACAATAAGATATCTGTCATCACCTCTATTTACAAAAGCTAATTGTGGTAATGACACAATTAAAGAATGTTTTCAATTCATTCTAGTAATCTTTTATTTACTCAGCTCTTGAGCCAAATAAAGCAAGCTTATAACAACCATATGGCCATAATTCTATGATTATAAAGTACTTATTTTCCTTATTTGCATATATAATGTTTGCTATTGGTTTTCATTTTGTTATCCATTGACCCTTAAGTCAAAAGTACAGAAAAGTACACTTTCCAGGTCTCATTTACTACTCAAGTACTATTCATATTTTTCCATTAAACATAGGTAAAAGGTACCACAAAAGTAATACAGGCAATCATTCATGTACTAGATTGTAGGCTATAAGAACTGAGTATTGCTGAGAGTGAATTGCCTATTGAACATCCCTCTGTTTTGGAGGTTTTGATTCTGTTACCACAATAGACTGAATAAACAAAGGCAATACCTGAAAGCACTAAATTAAATACCTCACCAACGATGAGCTTTTTGTGTTCATTTTATGAGATGACCGACAGCTTTTATTCAAATGTCTAATAGATAATGACAGTCTTTGAAAATGATGTTTGTGCTTGCATTTTAATTGAGCCGGAATATCCACTAATTTTTGTACTTTCCAAACAAGTACCCTCATTTAGCGGAAATTAGATTTTTAGTTTCCAGGACATTACCACAATAAGGCCCCATTCAGCAGTCTGTTAAAAAGCAGTTGCTTTGTTGCCAATGAATGGACGAGCTCTCCGCGCTGCCGAAACACAGATTGTTGGAATCTGAAGTGTGGATCACCGCATCTGTCTCCACTTCTTCATCTCCAGCCCAACTGTTCTGTCTGCCACTCAAAATCTACCTCTGAATAAAACCGGGAGGCGTTTGTTTTAATTTTTGATAGCAGATCCGCTGAAGAGCTACTTGACCCCATGCATAGTTTTTTCATAATGTTTATGCCGCACCTTGACAAAGATTTCATTGAGCCACCTCATCATATTTTCATAATCCTGCGAATGAATGGTGGGCAGCAATATGTGGCGTAATATCATTAATAACTACCCATTTACCTTACATCCTCTTTACCTCACATTGTCTTTAAAAACACTCAAGTCTCACATTCAGAATGTAAACAATAGACCGCGTTTCCTATTGGATTTAATTCTGACACATTCATATTAGCACAAGAGAGACTTTGCATGTTAAAGACCCCGTCACAGCTGCGAGCCCACGCCGCATTCTCAAGACCACGTCGGTGGAATCATTACAGAGCCATTCCTTGCCCTTTTGCCCTCATTGGCTGAAGTGCCATGCATCCAGGCAGCCTCGTATTTGGCATCATGGGATGTGAAGAGCATCTTGTACTATTCAGAGGCGGACAACAAAGAGGCACTCTTCTAATTATTTTAATGAGATCTTTTCATCCAATGATGCTAGGAGCACATTAGGTTGTAGTTTGAACCTATTTCATATGTTTGAATTAGCCATTTGCAAAACTATCCCCAAATTGTGGTCTTCAGACCCATAGTCATTAGAGGGAAGGGAAGGCGGTGGGGGGGAGCGACTACAACACGCTATTACCATTTCGCTTCGGCTGAGAAGTGTAGCCGATTTTTTTCCCCCTTGTGTTTTGATGGCTGTTTGAGGCATTCAGACTGTCTTACTGACAATGCCGAAAGCACTAAATGAGACATACCCAGCCTGCTCTTCAATTTAAAGCTCTTCCCAAGTGTTTATGACTTATTTCTTCTTAATCTTTTTCAAATGTTTCAGACAAACTCCCCCTGATGATGGATACGCTGACTTGCGCTATGACCCAAATTGGAGGAAGAATCTGGAAGGGGCTCTGTTTCTCAAGCATCTAAACGCAGGCCTTTCTCTAGACTCATCTGAGGAGTCTGAAGACAGTTTTGAACCCTTGGAGAATGTGGCTCTAGGGAGCAGGCGAGAATATGCCGTTGTCAGTAACCCATCGGTGGTTCAGACGGACAATTGTTTATCCCCAGCACAATCATCTCCTTTTCATCTGCACCCACAACGGGAAGACAGTCTTGATCCTCCCGAATCTAAAAGTTCTTGCATGTCCACACCAAGGGATCCCAGAGAGCTAATGAACGTCAGATCAGTTTCTCCACAGAAAAGAATCTCTCGACATTCTGCTGATCCAATGCCAGTCAGAGCTAGGGAAGACATTGTGGAGCGCAACAAAGCAACTCTTGGTATCAACACACATAAGAAGGGGTCTTACCTGAAAGCTCATCAGCAGAAAGATAAACCAGATGAGACAAAGCAAGTACGTATTTCAAACAATATTCCTTTGATTAGCTTTATATCTGATATTCTTTATCATTTCCTAATGGGAGCGCAAATTAAATTTGGCTTATGACAAGGGGTGTCACTTGTTGCTTCTGGAGGGCCACTGTCTTCCAAACACACTTGAAGAAGTTGCAAGTGAGTTTGAAGACCTTAAACTTGACCTGAAGGTAAATTCTGTAGGACGCTGGCCTTTCAGGAAGAGGTTTTGACTTCACTGTTATTTGGAAGCATTGGAGACTGAATTGAAGTCCTATTGTTAGCCACTAGGGGGTAGACTAACACAGCACACAGCTTTCTCATTGTCAAATATTACGTACCAAGAGTAGTGATATTCCATAGACATTTTAATGGGAAAGATGAGATTCTCTAAAATGCATTTCACCGTTCATATACTTAACTACTTAATGACCAAAACAGTGGAAAACATTGTGACTGTATGTCCAGCTGTTGTCAATAATAGGCCTATATTATATATTTATTTAATTTTGGTAATTTTGCATTTACATTTAAAGCACTTTTCACTATTTACGACAAAATTGTAATTCTTACATCATTTACTCAACACCCAGGAAGCACTTTTTGTGTGTGTTTAAAAGAAGTCTAATAGATGTCTAAAATACGTCTAGTCAACAAATACACAGGAGTGAATGACTACACTTGTGATGTCTGTCTAATCTCTGTATTTAATGACTAGTTTAGTTTTGGGCTTTTCTTAGACACCTATTAGATCTTCACTGACAGCCCAAATTTAGCCTTGCTTTAGCCAAGATATCTAGGTTTCGATGTCTATTAAACATCTAAAAAACACAATATTGCTTGGTGAGCTTCAAGTTGTTCCAAACCCTGAAGAAATTCATTCATTTACTTAACAAATATGTACATCTCCATTAAAAGTCTTTTCACCCAACAGTCAGACACGTTATAAAATTAAGAGATCTAAACTAAATAAATCCTTATAAAATCAAGCTGTTTAATTCAAGCCTTTTGTAGAGACTAGATTGCTTTATATGATGAATGGATTCAATTTTGTACATTTATTTACATACATGTTTAACAGTAAACAAAAGCAGAAGCGCAATCATATCTGGTTGACATGCAGTCACGACAAAATTAAAATTCTTACATCATTTACTCAAGTCCCATGAAGCATTTTTTAATACGTGTTTATATAATCTTAAAATGTATAAGTCTTATAGATGTCTAAAATACATCTAGTCAACAAAAACACAGGAGCAAGTGACTACATATGAAGAGTACACGAGTGAAGTCTGTCCTATTTGTGTATTTAAATGTATTTGACAGTTTAGTTCTGGGCTATTCTTAGACGCCTATTAGATTCTCAATGACATTCCAAAATTTAGCCTTGCTTTAGCCAAGATGTCTAATAGATGTCTATTTAACACAAAATTGCTTGGTGGGCTTTAAGTTGTTCCAAACCATGAAGAATTTAGTTCATTTTCTAAACAAATCTGGCAACTCCATTAAAAGTCTATTTACCTAAAGCTCAGACACTTCTCAAAGTAAATGAAG